>NC_025994.2:14971520-15204179 GCF_000442705.2 Elaeis guineensis
ACACATTGGGTTAATGGGTTAGTGAGAATTAGGTCCATTAATTGGGTTAGACCTATGGTTAGATTAAAGATGGACTTACTTAGAGAATTGACTAAATCTAATCAATTATTATCTTAAATTAGGTCAAGGATTCTCTAAATCAATTACAATAGTTGTAGTTGGTCAAGTCCATGTCTTTAACGAGAACCAAATGGACTTGATTCTTGGCTAAGTGGTCTAGCATGAACTGTTAGGTTGATCTAATCGAAACTAATTAAACCAGTTGGTGTCTAAGGTAAACCAGACCAGTGGTTTTTAATTGGGAGCCCGCTTACCTGACAATTTCTGATGGTGTCTAAGGCAAGCTTTGGCAGACCCTCCCACTGATCGAACTTATCTAGCCTCTTGGTGAAATTATATTTTGATCGGATCACTTAACTATTCGAGCTGACCCATGTCAGCTAGGTAAATCAGTGTGACTGATTTAGGTGCTCCTAGACCAGCCCTTTTAATGGTCTCCCTTAAGCTGACTTGGTGAAGCCAGTGGGAGGATCATGATAAGCTGGTTCATCTGACCTCATCCTCTAAATTATTTAAATCTTCTAAAATTATTAGGTCCTTAAAATGACAAAGTTATGGAGATAACTGAGTCATAACCCCCCATTAAGGTGTTTGATAACGAGTCCATTAACTCAATAATCATTGCAGACCCAAAGGCCTGGTGCTTGTTGACTAATGGAATTATCACTCATCATATGATGACTTGAAAGTATCTCTCTAATGATGGTTAGGTGAGCCAACCAAAATTGGGCTTAATCATTCGTTGGTTAGATACACCAAGTATGATCATATAATGGTTGGACCTAACCGGATCCTTACAATGGAGGCCAAAGCCTACTGATTAGGTTTCTGGGACAAAATTAAAATTACTAGAAATTGTTTAGAGAAACAATTGGTTATGAACCTACCCTTAGATGTACATGGGTTGGCCAACCAAAGTTGGGCTTGTGTGTAGTCTAAGTGGATTCTAGTACCCACTAAGGAATTAAGGTAATTCCTCGAATTGGAGGTAGAGACTACCAATTCGAATAAAATAGTGGGAGAAACCTTTTGATTAAAGTCCAAATCTTTAGGTTTAATGAATTAATTACTAATTAGGTTATGATTTTTTTTTGTGCAGATATAGCCACTTCCCTATCGCTCCGATCATTGTTGGACAATGATAAGTTGGTGGGACCTAACTTCGGTAGCTGGTACCGAAAGTTGAAGATAGTCTTGGAGCATGAACGGATCCCATATGTGATAATGGATCCTGCACCTGAGGAGCCAGCTGTCAATGCATGTGGAACAGTCAGAGACACTTACCAAAAGTGGCTCAGTGATCGGACCACGGTGCACTGTATCATGCTGGCTACCATGAGCGACGAGTTCAGTCGCAAATTCGAGACGGCTCAGCCAAAGGACATGCTTCAAGTGTTGGAGGATGCCTTTGGCACACCCGATGACGTGGAGAGGCACAAAACTAGTTGTGCCATCTTCAACGCCAGAATGCAGGATGGTGCCTCTGTCACTGATCATGTATTGTACATGATCGAGCTGATGGAACGATTGAGCAAGCTCGGCTTTTCCTTGCATGAGCAGCTTGGGAAAGATGCAATACTGAACTCGCTGCCCAAGTCTTATCTCCCATTCCTCACTCATTATAGAATGACAAAGCCTGAAGTAAACACCACGGATTACTGGGGTTGCTTCAGAACTTTGAGAAAGATCACCAACTCCATAAGGAGTCGGTGAACTTAGTGGGAGGATTGTCTTCTGGTCCTCGACCCTTAAAGAAAGGGAAGAAGAACAAGAAGAAGGTGAAGAAGGTGCAAGTTCAGGCTGGGACATCTGTGTAGGGTCAGACCAAAAAGATCAAACCCGATAAGAGTCAAGCTGAATGCTTCTTTTGCAAGAAGCGGAGGGACTGGAAGAGGAACTGTCCCCAGTACATTGCCTCCCTGGACCCGAACAGGCAGAGAAAGCAGCAAGTTGTTGCTGGACAAGATATTTATATGATAACTCCTTGCAATTTCTCTATTTGTGATATAACTGACTGGGTATTGGATACCGGTAGCCCTTACCATATTTGTAATTTGTTGCAAGGGTTGCAGGTCAGTAGGAGATTCGAGCAAGATGAGAGGTTCCTGAACGTTGGAGATGGAAGATCAGTTTCAGTTCTAGCATTAAAAATCTTGAAACTTGTATTTGAATCCCATATCGTTGTTCTTAATGATTATCATTTATGTCCCAGTTTCTTTTTAAATATTATTTCTGTAGGCCTTCTGGCCAAAAATGATTATGAAATTTCAATAAAGAAACAAATTTGTAATATTATTAAGAATGGTATTACTATTTTTTGTGGACATTTGAACAATGGTGTGTATATGTTATCACAACATGTTAATGTAGTCTATTCAACTGGCAAGCACCCTAGATTAGATAGTGTGTCAGATATCTACTTATGGCACTGTAGGCTAGGTCATATAAATAAGAACAGAATAAATAAATTGACTCAAGAGGGAATCCTCGAAGTCAGTGATTGTGAATCACTTCCAACCTGTGAGTCCTGTCTTCTTGATAAAATGACCAAGTCACCTTTTACTGGAAAAGGTGAGAGAGCTACCGAGCTCTTGGGCCTAGTACATACTGATGTATGCGGGCTTATGAGCACCAGTGCTAGAGGTGGATATTTCTACTTCATAACTTTCACGGATGACCTATCCCAATATGGATATGTCTATCTGATGAAACATAAGTCGGATTCATTTGAAATATTCAAACGATTCCAAAGTGAAGTAGAAAAATAAACTGGAAAGAGTATTAAAACTCTTCGATCTGATCGAGGAGGAGAATACCTTTCTAGTGAGTTTCTGACATATCTAGGAGAGAATGAGATTTTTTCCCAATGGACTCCTCTAGGAACACCACAGCATAATGGTGTGTCTGAAAGGAGGAATCGGACTCTATTAGACATGGTCCAATCCATGATGGGTTTTGCTAGCTTGCCGATATCCTTCTGGAGATATGCACTCGAATCGACCTGTTATCTGTTAAATAGGGTTTCAAGTAAGTCTGTAATTAAGACTCTATATGAGATATGGACAGGACGTAAGCCAGCACTTTCACACCTTAGGGTCTGGGGGTGCCCGTCCTATGTCAAACGATTAGTCACAGACAAACTTGGACCTAGGTCTGATAAATGCTCATTCATAGGATACCCCAAAGAGACAAAGGGATATTTTTTCTACCATGCTGATGAACAAAAGGTGTTCGTCAGCCTTAAGGTAATTTTTTTAGAAAAAGAGTTCCTTGGTGAAGGAACCGTTGCCTCTAAGGTTGAACTTGATGAAGTTCAACAGGTAGAAGGACCGACACCAATAGCTGAACCTGAGTCGGATATGATTAGATCAGATCCGGAGCCCAATGTACCTACACTATTAAGGCGATCTGGTAGAGTACCGCATCAGCCGGATAGATACCATATTTTCTTGATCCGGAATGGTGATCCCATCAAACTTGATGAGAATAATGAAGATCCAATCACCTATATGGATGCAATGTAGAGACCTGATTTCGAGAAATGGCTTGAAGCCATGAAATCCGAAATGGAGTCCATGAAGGTCAACGATGTATGGACATTGGTTGATCCATCTGAAAGGGTTAAACCCATTGGGTGTAAATGGATCTTCAAAAGGAAGAGGGGCGCAGACGGAAAGGTGGAGACCTATAAAGCCCATCTGGTCACCAAGGGGTATCGTTAACGTTATGATATTGACTATGACGAGATGTTTTTCCCTGTGGCAATGCTCAAATCCATTCGGATAATGCTTGCAATAGCTGTCCATCTGGATTATGAGATCTGGCAGATGGATGTAAAGATAGCTTTTCTGAATAGAGAGCTGACCGAAGAGGTGTATATGATACAACCTGAGGGGTTTACATCCACAGATGAGTCCAAGCTGTGCAAGCTTCAGAGATCCATTTAAGGATTGAAGCAAGCTTCTCAGAGTTGGAACATGCATTTTGATAAGGTGATCAAAACGTATGGCTTTATTAAGAATGGAGAAGAGCCCTGCATTTATAGATGGACAAATGGTCCAGTTGTGGTATTCCTTGTCTTATACGTGGATGACATTCTCTTAATCGAGAATGACATCCCCGCACTACAGAAAATAAAAGTTTGGTTGTCATCACAGTTCTTCATGAAGGATTTGGGTGAAGCATCCTACATCCTAGGGATGAAGATTTATAGGGATAGATCTAAAAAGATGCTTGGGTTATCCCAGTCCATGTACATGGACACTGTGCTGAAGAGGTTCAGCATGGAGAATTTCAAGAAGGGCTATCTACCGATAGGCCATAAAATTTCTCTCTCTAAGAAGGATTGTCCGACAACTCCTGAAGAGAGAGAGCGTATGAGTAGAGTCCCATATGCTTCAGTCGTGGGATCTATCATGTACGCCATGACATGTACAAGACCAGATGTGGCATACTCACTAGGAGTAGTGAGTAGATACCAATCTGATTCTAGAGAAAATCACTGGAAAGTGGTTAAAGCCATCTTTAAGTATTTGAGAAATACTAAGGACCAATGGTTGGTTTATGGTGAGTCAGATCTGAAACTTGTGGGGTTCACAGACTCTAGCTTTCAATCTGATCATGATGACAGCAGGAGTGTGTCGGGTTATATCTTTACTCTGAATGGTGGTGCCATCTGCTGGAAGAGTTTCAAGTAGCATACTGTGGCGGACTCTGTTTGTGAAGTGGAGTACATCGCAGCATCGGATACCGCGAAGGAAGCTGTGTGGCTGAGAAAATTCATCAACGAGCTCGGAGTAGCACCCTCCCTCGATGGTCCGATCCTGCTCTACTGTGACAGCACTGGTGCCATAGCTCAGGCGAAGGAACCCAAAGCACATCAGCGGATGAAGCACATCTTGCGCCGCTTCCACCTGGTCCGGAAGATCGTGGATCGAGGTGACGTCGACCTTCAGAAGATCGACGAAAAGGAGAACCTGACCGACCCCTTCACTAAAGCTCTAGTGATAAAGGAGTTCGATAATCACAAGTCAAAGATGGGTATTAGATACTGTGCCGAGTGACTTTAGGACAAGTGGGAGTTATTGGAAAATGTGTCCCAAAAAGCCAAACATCAAGTTGTTGACGGTTGTGCAACCAAGTATTGTAATTGATTTGTTAATAAATAAAATATATTTGGTATTTTCATCATAAGCTTTCATCTTCAAATGAACTCCATTGTTATGATGAAGTCCTTAGGACTATTTAGATTCGATAAAGAGAGGATTTATCGATTAGTCCTTAAAACAGTTCACGACCAAATGATAGGTTGTTAATAAGGACGACAGCTTCTATCGAGCATAGGTCGCTGTAGGCCATATGGGTTAGTTGACCTCTTAACCAAAGAGTGTGGAGACACTGGTATGGCATACAGGTGAGATGTACTGGTACATCATCATTGAACGTGACCAACTCCAGAGTATTCTGCTGTCGAGAATATCTCTGATGGGATATAGGTATAAGTGTCCCTTAGACTTGAGATTGCCTCAGTGACTTGCAAGTAACTCACTGTGCTTTGGTACTAGACTAACTGAATTTCTAATTCAGAGATGGAAGGCTTCTGGGCACAGTCAAGTACTTGCGAAGTCAGAGTGTGATCGAGATGGGATTGACCACTCCAAGAGTTGGAGAAGAATGAGTCGCTGTATTTCAATTTAGCAAAACCTTGGCCAGGATAATCCATCAAATGGATTTGATATTTTAAAATATAATGTGGACAACCTGATCAGAGTTGACAGTTGAACTCTGGGGTGTCCTATGATTATTTTGGTCAAGGAGATGAATTATATGAAAACTATATCCGCATGGGTTCTAAGGATGTTGTTCTACACATTCGACCTATCCGATCGTCAGATACCATTGCTAGATGGTCACTTCGATTGGTATAGAAATTTATTCCTGTACTACCAGCTTAGGTTCGGACCTATGAGGTCACACACATTAGAGTTCATGATCCGATTGGATGGTTGATCAACGATTAAGAATCGTTCTAGGGTTAAATGATCAATACGATTGACATTTAACCCAGTGCCAGTGTTGCAGGAGAATCGATTAGCAATTGGCTTAATTTGATTAAGCCAATGGACTGAGATTAAGTTTAATTAAATATGATTTAATTAGATTTAGTTTGAGCTTGATTGGATCAAGTCCAATTGGTTTAGTGGATAAGCCAAGTGCAAGAAAAAACTAGTCCTAGTTCAACTAGGACTTAGGTCAATCTAATTTCTAATTTGATTAAAAAATTAAATCAGATTTAAATCTAATTTAATCTGATTAAATTAGATTTTTAATTAGGTTAAGACCTATTTTAATTGGATTGATCTAATTTTGGTTTGATTTGATTTGAGAAACCAAATTAAAATAAGTCATAAGATAGAATCCTAGTAAGACTAGGATTCCACCTTGCGCCACATAAGCCTTCCCCACGCCCTCTCTCTCATTCAACATCAATATCCTCTTATTTTGTGCGACAAAAGCCCTCTCTCAGGTCTCTCCCACATTCACAAAAGATTTTCTCTCTTCTTTCTTACATGAAAGGTGGTTTGGATCAAATCAAAGAAGAATAAGTTTGGATTTCGAATTCTATGAAATAGAGTTTTAGAAATCCAAAACTCTTTCAATTTTGCATCAAATTTATCCAAAATTTTTTTAAAATTTTTATAGCTTTTAGGGTACACATTGTGTACCCTTTTCTGATAATCCATGCATGAAAATAAGGAGGAGGTGCTCAAGAGTTGGGCGCCCCTTATCTTGCCATGTTTGGATAAGCCTTGACTAGGTATTTGACCTAGACAAGGACTCTATCATATCTCTCTGTATAAAATGAGTTTTTTCATGAAATTTTTGAAAAAGACAGAGATTTGAGAGACCTTTGGACCATCCAAAAATCAGAGAGAAAGACCTTTGGGTCATGGAGATATAATAGACACAAGATAGGGTGTCTAGAGAGAGAAATGAGAAGAAGAAGAAGAGGGTCTTCTTCTAGGGTTGTTTGTTTTCATATCTTTCCTCCCTCCATCTTGAGTTTTCTGAGAGCGTCTCAGATCTGAAACTCCTCCTCCTACTTTTCATCTTTGGAAGAGTCCAAATCAAGAAGAAGGAGGCACCTGATCAACCATCAAAGAAGGATCAGCGCAGTACTAACATACTATGCTGATTTCCTGAAGCAGGACTTTTGATCGAGATTCGTGGGCTCGTGTGGACGACTCTTAGAGGTCGGATGTGTGTGCGGCTTGCAACATCATCTTCAAACCCGGATCAGTGAGGTTAGAACGTCTAACTTGTAAGATAATAGATCTGATATATTGTTTAATACATACATTAGATGTAGTATAGAAACATGTTGATATGATCAACATGTAGTTCATGCTGTATATATATATTTTAATTTTTGATTTAATGCTATGTAATAATCATGTAATAGGATCTTAGATCTAGGGATTCTCTGATTTTAGAAAATAAGTTTTGATTTATTTTAGTCTTCCGCTGTATGATCTTGAAAAAGTTTCAAGATCTAATCCTGAAACCCTAGATCTGGTTCCTTTCAAGTAGCACAGAAATACCTTTCTGAACCAATCGATATAACCATCTAGCAATGATGACCCGACGTCCAGATAGGTCGAATGATGGCGAAGCATCATTCAAGAACCTATTGACGTATGGTTATCGTATAATTCATTCTTTTGATTCTAATGTTCGAGGATGACCTAGGATTTAACTGTCAATCCTAAATAAGTCATCCATATTATATTTCAATCTTTTTTAAATCCATCATGTAGATTATCTGGTCTGAGATTTTGCTAAATTGAAATACACTGATGCATATCTCTTACTAATTCGGAGGGGTCAATCCCATCTTGACTCACGTATCTACTTGACAAGTACTTGACTATACCCGAAAATCATCCGTCACTGAATTAAAAACTTAATTAGTTTGGCACTAAAGTACAGTGAGTTGCTTGTAAGTCATCATGGTGATCTCAGATCAGAGGGACACTCATACCCATACCCTTCGTAAGCCATCTTTGACAGCGGAGTGCTCCGTAGTTAGTCACGTTCCGTGACGATGTACTCCTACATCTCACCTGCATGTCATATCAGTATCTCCATACCATTTGATTATAAGGATAACCAATGCATATAGTACACAACGATCTATACTTGATATCGCTATCGTCCTAGTAATAGCGTATCGTTTGATTGCGAACTAGTTTAAGGACTATGCGATAAATCTTTCTTTATCGATCAAAATAGTTCTAAAAACTTCATCACAACATAGGAGTTCGTTAGAAGATGTAACCTTATGATGAAAAATATCAAATAATTTTTATTATTTATCAATTCATATATAATTATAGTTAGCACAATCGTCACACGATTGGCTTTAGGACATAATTTCCAACAACTCCTACTTGGACTAAAGCCAATCAGTATAGTATCGTATACCCATCTTCGATTTATCATCTCAAAACTTCTAGATACCAAGGTTTTAGTAAATGGGCTGGTCAAATTCTCCTTTCTGTTAATCTTCTAAAGATTGACGTCACCTTAACAGATTTCCTGAATAAGATGGTAGCAATGCAGAATGCTTGGTAAGCTAATGGGACTTCGGCTCCTTGGCATAAGCTATAGCTCCAGTGCTGTACAATATAGTAGGGCCATCATCGGAGGATGCCACTCCTAGCTTGTCAGTGAACTTGTACAATCACATAGCTTTCTTGCAAACATCGGATGTTGCAATGCATTCAGCCTTGCAATTTGAATTTGACTATATTTTTCTGCTTGGAACTTTTCTAGCAGATTGCTCCATTATTTAAGATAAGAATGTATTCCGACACGTTCTTGCTATTATTATATCCAACTAAAAACTAAAATTAAATTCTATAAGTTTTAAGTTAAATTTTCCATAACCGAGTTACCGGTCCTTAGTATTTCTCAAATACTTAAGGATGACCTTCCAGTGATTCTCACCTGGATCTTGCAAGTATCCACTCACTACCCTAGTGAGTATACCATATCCGGTTTCATACATGATGTAATGATAAAATAAATTCTACTTATAAATACCCTATGCATGTTTAACTGGGAAAACCCAAACAGCCTCTTAGATCTATCTCTATAGATTTTCATCACTAAGATAAGAGATGCTTTTCTTAAAGTCCTTTATGGAGAACAATAATAAAAGTAAAATCTTTATTCCTTATAATATAAGAAATGTTATTTCCGATTAAAAAAATTTTATTCACATACAAAACAAGAAATACACTCACAGAGCTATTAACCCATTTGTATTTGCAAGATTTTTTTTCGTTCTCAACGAAGTCATATATTTTAATCACTTGTCAAAATGCACGTTCCAACTCTGAAATATTTAGTATTGCCATAGGAGGAAATATCTCATTATAGTTGGGAACAGGATATGATACAATGACGAAATTTAGTTGAAGCTATTTTATTAATTGGGAATAGGATATGATACAATGACGGAATTTAGTTGAAGCTAAAATTGGTATTGTAGCAGTGGTGTTGTATTTAATAATTGTAGTAGTTGATTTAAGTATTTGTTACGGTGAGCCTGTGAGTTTATTTTATCAAAACACCAACTATTTTGATAGCACAGATCATATAGTTTAACTGCTTATTAGAAATAAGGCTAACAAAAATATTATCAAAAAAACATAAAAATGTAAATGAAACATAAGCGCTAGAACCTAAGTGGCACTACATTAATCACAACGCTCATGTATATCTGTCTGTCAGCATAGAAATGATATTACAAATCTGCAATATTTTCATAATGAATATATGTTCATGATGCCCATTCAAAAGAGTGCAGTGAATAATTTGATCTAGATGCATCATACATCCAGCAAAGATGAAGCCATGTGTAAGAGCAAATATAAATTTCTTCCATGGTATTGTATTTTTTTTTTAAAAAAAAGAATAAGAAAATAAAATAAAAACCTAATCTTAACTTCCTCTATTAGACGTGCAACTATTTGGAGGTAGAGAAAAAGAACAGGGAGGAAGATGTGGAACTACCTCTGAACGTACATCGCTGGAAAACCAATTCCCAACATGATCTAAAAAATAAATTAACAAATGTCAGATATGTCATATATGATATGCTTTGGAAGTGAATGGATGGGACAAATTTTACATTCACGCTCGGATTGATCACAATATAGTATTGTTTTATCTATAAACTGTTCGGTGTCACAATTGAAGTCACTCAAGCCACGTATCCATGTCACTTATCCAACTGACTAATGTAATATAAACTACTAACCAAACCCAACACTAATTTAGTTTAAATATATAAAAATTTGCTATAACTTTCCTTTTGAAGCATGCATAATTATATGATTTTATTTTCATGTCTCGTCCGATATGAATCAAAATGTCACATCATCATTTGGAACAATTTCAACCTGGCCCATTGCATGATGATGTATGTCTGTTGAGCTAACCAGACACCACCATCTTCTAACCCAACCCAACTCAACTAAGTGTTTAAATTTCATGAAGACAAAGGGAAATAGTTATGACTCAGCTAAGCCCTATGAGAATTATTTGATGTTTATGTTTAGACATCTACTAATACATAGACCTTAGAAAAGAATTTATTATATTTTATTGTAACTTGATAGGTAATGTAATATCTATCCCATGCCATCGTGAACCTCCCCATCTCAATCCTAGTTGTTCTCTGAAGAACAATATCTGCTAAGCTAATATAACACCCAACATCTCCTAATCCAACGTAGCTCAACTCAACTCATGTTAAACTTTCATAAGCACCGGGGAAAAGAGTTATGAATTAGCTAAGTTTCATTAGAGTTATTTTCAATTTCGATGTAACATATTGACCATGGGCAAAAAAACATCTTAGTTTACCTGATTCTCTAGCCAAATTCAATGTAATTCATAAATTCTACACCTACGAATATCTGAATTAGGCAAGATCACCAACCCAAGCCCAACTTGATGACAATCAGACCAGTAAGTTATTGAAAGTGATATAGTTGATCTCTATTCTTTACATGGTTGCATAATCATTCAAAGTACTGCAAACCTTTCTTCTCTATTGTTATGAGAGAGAAAAATTTAAAACTCAATAATTAAATATTAGTATAAAATGACTCATATATGGAAGAAGTTATCTACTCAAACAACTCGAAGTGCATACTAATACATTCTTAATTATTAACAATTATAAATTTGATCACCACCTTTGACTATTTATAAAAAGAAAAAAAAGAAAAGGAAACTGGAGATTTTTTTTTTTTTTTGATTGAAAAGGAGGATTGAGACTACCGTTTATTTATAAAGCATTGTTATATACATGGGACTACTAAAGAGGGAAGAGGGAGAGACTAGCAGCAATGAAAATAAAAGCGTACAACTATTGCCGAGATAGCAAAGTCTCACCTATGATCCTGTTCATCAACTTCCTCTCAAGAAATATGAAAAGATAGGTGAAGGAAAATTAGCTGTGATTCCAATTGCTTTGTATCTTACTATTTTGTATTACTATTGCCACCCCTTTAGGAATTCTCAGACACTCATGTATTAGCTTTCTATAATTTTCATGGTGAGATGAAGTTCATATGCTAAAAAGAAAGAGGCAACTTTGCCATACTTTGTTAGCTGGTGATGCATCGAAATAAAAAATGTGATTATTTCTTTCTAACCATATGCACCAACACAACGAAGAGAAGAAGCAAACCCAAGTAAGTTTCTTCTAATGTTCTTTGATATTTTGGTTTCAAATCGTCCAATAGGCATATACATCAACTTCTGAGATTTGCAATTGCAACCTAATCTGATTTGATCCCAAATTAGTGTTTGGAACTCACAATGGATGAAAAGGTGACTAATTGTTTCTTCTTCCTTTCTACAAAGCGGACAGCTTTGAGATCCTATCTATTTTTTTTTTCATATTCTTGACTGTAAGGATTCTATTTTTGATAGTTAGCCTATTGAATATCTTTAATTTTTTTGGTAGTGGCAACCTCCAGTTGGCCACTGCAAAATTCGACATGATACCCCATGGCAGAAGAAAAGATGTGCATTTTTGACTGTGAATATCTTCTCTGTACTCCATATTCATTCTATTTGATTCAATTCATTGCTTGGTGTTAATCAGCTATTATTTTTTCTAATGGATCTAGTTCTTCTAGTTCTTTTGACATTAGTGGGTATTTAAACAACACTCTTTAATCATTCCGATTTGCAAAATAGTCTGACATTTCTTATTTGGATTATTTGAGAAATGAAGAGAGTGGGAAATTTTTGTTTAAGTTGTGTGTCTCCCATCAAAATATCAGTCCAGAATGCAGTATATTGAAACAAATGCCATTAAAGAAGATTCTTTTAACTAAGTTGATATTTCTCCATATAAATGATGCTTTTTTGAGTGAATTTTGGTTGTCTGCACTCAATGGTGTTTCATAGAAATATAACTTCCTAAGTAGCTGATATCATTGCCTTTTAGACCCACTAAAATTTCTCCACCATCATTTTAGTAGCAAACATTGATCGGAAAGGTATAAATTTATCACACCCAAGCCCCCAATGATTTTCTATCGGGCACATGTCTGACCATTTGACCAGAGACTTCAGCTCTGATTGAGACCTCTAAAGTATTGACCCTTGGGTTGATGAGAAGACTTCACGAAAAGTGGGGCCATATGGAAACATATGATCACCTAAACAAAAGATCAAATATGGACCTATTCAACTAATAAGTGGTGTGGCAAAAATCTGAGCCGACCTCAAATATAAGCATAGCAAAAAAAAAAAGATATGGGTACCACCAAAATTATTGTCAATAACATTTAAAGTTTTTTTATCATGAATAGTTCCGTCTAGGTACTTAATTCATCCGAGCCGAACCAATAGCTCGAGCTTAGAAATGGATGGCATATGATACAGTATGATGGCTGACCCTTCCCATTCTCCAACGCCCACACCCACACCCTTGCTCACATCCCTCTCCAACGCTAATGCTCACGGCCTTCAATGCCCATGTCCACCCTCTTTAAAGCACTCCTCTCTCTGTATATATATCTTGGGGGGTGCCCATCTCCTTTGGAGGGGGGGATGGGCCGTCAAAGAAAGAGGGGTCATGAGGGGAAGAGATGGGAGGAGATTGGAAGATGGTGTGGCACTTGACTTCTTGAACAGTAGAAAGAAGATGCTTGAGTGAACCATCAACAACCTTCTGAACCACGATGATGCCCTAATCGTCCTCAACATCATGCACCCCAAGGAAGACAAGGCCAAGCACTCCCTCTGGTCCCAGTTCGGTTCCCCTCTGATTTCTATGATGAAGTTGAGGCAATCGAAGACGATGAAGAACTATGATCTGGAAGTTGACATCAAGGCTCTCAACTCCGATTCCGTCGAAATCCGAGCTGCCACCGCCACCCACAATCATGCTCAACCTCATCACCCTTGACGTCGCCATTCTCAACATCACCATCCTCGATGACTACTTTGCCTAGGATGCTTCATCGCTACTAGTGCCGGCATCAACTACATTGATCTTGCTGCCAGCATCTACTATGGTGTCACCTTCATCAAATCCGATCATCTCTAAATTGATCAGATGCCAATCAAAGTTGACCATCTATGATCAGATATCGACCAAATCCAACTATTTGCAGATCGGCCAGATATCGATCAGATTCGATCATCTCCATATCGATCAAACATCAATCAGATCTGATCATCTTCGAATCGATCAGATGCTAATCAGATCCTACTATCTACAGATCAGCCAAATATCGATCAGATTCGACTATCTGCAAATCAGTTAGATGTCGATCAGATGCGATCATCTACAGATCGATCAGATGTCGATCAGATGCGACCATCTGCAGATCAATCAGACGTCAATTAGATCTGACCATCTCAAAATCGGCCAGACACCGATCAGATCAGATCCAGACCATCTCCAAATCAGATCTGATCTAAGTTGACCATCTCTAGATCGATCATACATCGGCCAAATCTGAGCTAGACCAACCATCTCTAGCTCGATCAAACACCGGCCAAAATAGGATAACATCACTTTGATCGTCTAGTATTTTCTTTACTATTATTCCAGTCTAACCTAACTTAGGCGTCGGATAAACTGATCGGAGCCAATCAGGTGAGGCTTTTTCGTTATTTTTGCATGTAGATTTACGACTCCAAGATAGATCCTATTTCACCTCCACAGATCTTTTAACATTTTCCAAATGGTCCTGGCCAGGATGGATTTTGGCAGCAATAATATCTAATAGGAATGCCAAGGAGTAAGCATAAGAGTTTGGAAGCAACAAGAGAGAACATAATTAATACATATACATGCATCAAATCACTGGCTTGAAATGCCATGGGGGTTTAAGATGTCCATAGTTTTTGTCTAAGCTTTCAAAGGCAGCCAAATGAACATCATATATAGCTAAATGTGTCACGCAAACTCTATCATACTTGTTTTCGATGAATTAGGTATGTTCAATTGTTTAGTTAAATTAACATATAAAATTCTACATACTATAGTAGCAGTTCCACATAACATTAGTGCATACACCCCCTGAACAAGTATTACGGCCTGTCTATTATACCATTCAAACGTAATTTTGCTGAAATCTTTAGTTTAGTGTAAGGGTCCAGCGATGATACTCCTTTTAATCACATCTCAGATATGGTTATCAAATAATCTTCCTAGAAATTAAACAATGACAGAAACTAACAGATATTTTGTAAGCCAGAAACCAAATAAACAAGGTTTTGCTAAAAGAACTTAGAAAAGAGATTACTTCATTTACTTATTACCTTTTTTGACCAGTAAAAGTTCCATAAAAATCAGCACAGAACTCCAAAACTCACGAAAATTTCACGCAACCTAGAAAGAAGGAGAAAACAGAATATTCTAGCGTTTATGTACTAAAAGTGTCGATAACTAGAATGAAACAACTGACAAAGAAGAAAGTGAAATATATTAACACATCAACATGTAAAGGGATCTCACTCTTTAATGAAAAGAATAGCAGCTATCATATCACTCTGTGTATGGGGTTCGATCATAGTTACAAAATGTTCATGAAGTATATTAAGCGCAACATGCAGCTTGCTATAATCTTGGGTTGGTCTCAACATCAGAATGATCTTGCTCGATACCAGCATCTCCACTACCTCGCAAAATAGTCCATGACAAAGCTTCTTGGGTTGTTGGTTTAGATTGTCCGAGAAGGGCACGAACACAAAGAAATATCTGCAGCATGGTCACTAACATGTCATAAACTTTCTTATGATTAAGAATAAATGAGAACATATACTTGGTATTCTGTAGATAAATGTGGAAGCAATTTAAGTTCACACTGGAGTTCAACTGAGAAGCTATTTTATTTAGTAAGCCAAAAAAAAAAAAAACACAGATATCAAGGGGAGCAAAATGATGTAATTAAGTGGGAATAGGATCTGATACAATGACAGGAAATTTAGTTGAAGCTAAAATGGGCATTGTAGTAGCGGTGTTGTACTTAATAATTGTGGCAGTTGATTTAAGTATTTGTTATGGTGAGCCTGTGAGTTTATTTTATCAAACCACCAACTATTTTGAACGCACAGATCATATAGTTTAACTGCTCATTAAAAATAAGGCTAACAAAAATATTATCAAAAAATCAAAAAAAATGTAAATGAAACATAAGCACTAGAATCTAAGTGGCACTACACTAATCACAACGCTCCTATATATCTCTCTGTCAGCATAGAAATGATATTACAAATCTGCCATATTTTCATGATGAATGTATCTTGATGAAGCCCATTCAAAAGAATGGAGTGAACAATTTGATCAAGATACATCATACATCCAGCAAAGGTGAAGCCATGTGTAAGATCAAATATAATTTTCTTCCATGGTATTGAATTCTTTTTAAAAAAAAAAGAACAAGAAAAGAAAATAAAAACATAATCTTAAATTTCTCTATTAGACGTGCAACCTTAGGAGGTAGAGGAAAAGCACAGGGAGGAAGATGCTGAACCACCTCTGAACATATATCGCTGCAAAACCAATTCCCAACATGATCTACAAAATAAATTAACAAATGTCAGAAATGTCATATATGATATGCTTTGGAAGTGAATGGATGGGACAAATTTTTACATTCACGCTCGGATTGATCACAATACAGTATTGTTTTATCTGTAAACTGTTTGGTGTCACAATTGAAGTCACTCAAGCCCCATATCCATATCACTTGATCCAACTGACAGATGTATTGTAAACTACCAACCAAACTCAACAGTAATTTAGTTTAAGTAAATAAAAATTTGCTATAACTTTCCTCTTCAAGCATGCATAATTATATGATTTTATTTTCACGTCTTGTCCGATATGAATCAAAATGTCACATCATCATTTGGAGCAATTTCAACCTGCCTCATTGCATGATGATGTATGTCTGCTGAGTTAACCTAACACCACCATCTTGTAACCCAACCCAACTCAACTGAGCATTTAAATTTTATAAAGACAGGGAAAATAGTTATGACTCAGCTAACCCTTATGAGAATTATTTGATGTTTATGTTTTAGACATCTAGTAATACATGAACCTTAGAAAAGAATTTATTATATTTTATTGTAACTTGATAGGTAATGTAATATCTATCCCATGCCATCACGAGCCTTCCCATCTCAACCCTACTTGTTCTCGGAAGAACAATATCTGCTAAGCTAATATAACACCCAACATCTCCTAATGTAAGCTAGCCCAACTCTACTCATGTTAAACTTAATTTCATAAACACCAGGGAAAAAGAATTATGAGTTAGATAAGTTTCATGGGAGTTATTTTCTATTTTGATATAACATATATTGACCATGGGCCAAAAAACATCTTAGTTTATCTGATTCTCTAGCCAAATTCAATGTAATTTATAAGTTCTACACCTATGATCTGAATTAGGCAAGATCACCAACCCAAGCCCAACTTGATGACAATTGAAGCAGTAAGTTATTGAAAGTGATATAGTTGATCTCTATTCTTTACATAGTTGCACAATCATTCAAATTACTGCAAACCTTTCTTCTCTATTGTTATGAGAGAGAAAAATTTAAAACTCAATAGTTAAATATTATTATAAAATGACTCATACATGGAAGAAGTTATCTACTCAAACAACTCAAAGTGCATACTAATACATTCCTAATTATTAACGATTATAAATTTGATCACCACCTTTGACTATTTATAAAAAGAAAAAAGAAGAATAAAATTGGAGATTTTTTTTTTTTTTGATGGAAAGGGAGGATTGAGACCACCGATTTATTTATAAAGCATTGTTATATGCATAAGACCATTAAAGAGGAGAGAGGAAGAGAGACTAGCAGCAGTTAAAACAAAAGTATACAACTATTATCGAGATGGCAAAGTTTTACCCATGATCTTGTTCATCAACTTCCTCTCGAGAAATGTGAAAAGATAGATAAAGAGAGATTAGCTGCGATTCAAACTACTTTGTATCTCACTATTCTATGTTGCTATTGTCACCCCTTTAAGAATACTTAAACATTCATGTATTGACTTTCTATACTTTCCATGGTGAGATGAAGTCCATATGCTAGAAAGAAAATGGCAACTTTGCCATACATTATCAGCTGATGATGTTTTGAAGTGAAAAACACGGTTATTTCTTTCTATCTATATGCACCAATACAGCGAAGAGAAGAGGCAATCTCAAGCAAATTTCTTCCAATAATCTTTGATATTTTGTCTCCACATCGTCCAACAGGCATATGCATCAACTTCTAAGATTTGTAACTACAATTGTAATCTGATTTGATCCCAAATTGATGTTAGGAACTCACAGTAGATAAAAAGGTGACTGGTTGTTTCTCTTTCCTTTCCACAAAGTGGACACCTTTCAGGTTCTATCCAATTTTTTTTCTTCATATTCTCAGATATGATGATTCTATTTTCGATAGTTAGCCAATTGAATATCTTTAATTTTTTTGATAGCGGCAACTTTCAGTAGGCCACTGCAAAATTCGACACAATACCCCCAATGTAGAAGAAAAGATATGTATTTCATACCGTGAATATCTTCTTCATACTCCATCTCCATTCTATTTGACCAGGTTCACTGCTTGGTATTGAATTTGCTATTATCTTTTTCAATTGATCCAGTTCTTCTAGTCCTTTTGACATTAGTGGGTATTTAAAGAATACTCTTTGATCATTCTGATTTGCAAAGTAGTCTGATATTTTTGCATTTGCATTATTTGAGAAAATAAATAGAGTGAGAAATTTCTATTTAAGTGTTATGTTTTCCATCCTAATATCAGTCCAAAATGTATTGCTTTCTCCATCTCCTATATTGAAATGAATGCCACAAAAAAAGATTATTTTAACTAAGCCGATATTTTTCTATATAATTGATGCTTTTTTGAATGAATTTTGATTGTCTACACTCGATGGTGTTTCATAGAAATATAATTTTCTATGTAGCTGACACCACTGCCTTTCAGACTCAGTAAAAATTCTCCAACACCATTTTAGCAGCAAATATTAATTGAAGAGGCATAAATTTATCACACCCAAGTCCCCAATGATCTTTGGTCTGCACATATTTGACCATTTGACCAAACAAAAATCTTTAGTGCACTCATTGTTCCCTCTCCACGAGAAATTTCACCTCATCCTATCAATTCTCTTTATTGTATTTTGAGGAAGGAGTGAAAAGAACATCCAATACATACGTATTGCACTCAGAACAGCATTTACTAGTACAAACTGTCCTCCAATAAATAACATTTTTCTTTTCCACCAAGCTAGTTTCCTTTCCATCTTTTCTTCAAGAAATTTTCAATCAGCTAGTCTTGATTTTGTTGGTTGGAGGGGGGAGCTAGGGTATTTGATAGGAAATTTTGCAACATAACATCCAAGGATTTTCACAAATCCTCTACTCTGCATTTCGCTAAGTCTAGTTGTGTACAAAGCACTTTTTTTCAAAATTTATCTTAAGCCTAGTGAAATCTTGAAGGTGTAGAGTAGGAATTTTAGATTGACTGTTTGTCTTTTATCAGCATTATAAAGAATAATTGTATCATCATCATATTGTAAGGATAGGAAGTTATCTATGGTCCTAAGTGGTCTAATGCCTATGAGTAGATCATTTCTGGCTGCTAATTTTAATATCTGATTCAACATATCTATCACAAGAATAAAAAGAAGAGAAGAGAGGGTCTCCTTGCTTTAGTCCATGCTTTGCTTGTATCCAATTGGTTCTTCCCCATTGATTAGCACTGCCAGCCTGCTTGTGCTTAAGATATTGTGGGTTTTTTTTTGCTATTAGAACCAAACCCTCTTGCTTTTACGAGATGAATCAAGAAGTTTCAATCAATATTATTAAAGACTTTTTCAAAGTCTAACTTCAAGAAGAGTCCTCTTAGATTTGTTTTCTTGCTTAGCAATAGGATCTCCATTGCAGTGAGGTACCCATCTCCAATTTGCTTCCCTTTACCGAATACCATCTCAGCTTCTATTATAAGGTTGTTCATATGGACTGCCAATCTACTACTGAGAATCTTAGGAAAAAGTTTTATTATGCCATTTATTAAGCACATTGGTCTGTAGTCACTAGCTCTTAAGTTGTCTTTGCTCTTTGAAATCAATCCAATATATGAATAATTCAATTTGACTGGATTTATAGTATTGTTGTAAATACTATTGTATAGCCTGAACATATCCTCTTGCATTACTTTCTAATGTTTTTGATAGAAGAAATTGGGGAATCCTTCTGGTCTCGATAATTTATCACCTGCCATTCTGAAAATAGCTTTTTTGAGCTCTTCCTCTATAAATGATTGTTCTAGGCTTCTCGAATCTATTCTTTCATCCATAAATATTGCCTCCCAATCTGCTTCTAGTAATATTTCTTCTGCAGTTCCAAAGATCTCTATAAAGTACTGTACAAAGATTTTTTTGATCTATTCCTGGCTGAAGATAATATTCCTTGATGTTCAATATGATGTATAGCATTCTTTCTTTTTCTTAAGCTAGCATACATGTGGAAGAAACGGGTGTTCCTATCTTCTTTTGTTAGTTATTAAATTCTTAAGCACTGTCTCTAGAGTATCTTCTCTTATTCTAGTAAGTTTTCCAACCTTTCTTTTAACTTACATCTCTCAGACCTTTCTTCCATGGTGAGAAGTCAATATTTCTTCTCTGCATCTAGCTATAATAAACGTCTCTTAATTTTATTCTTTTTGATCATAATGTTACCAACCATTTTCTTGTTGCAAGATCTGATTTTTTATTTAAGAAATCGAAATCTTGAAACCAAGTTTGCAGTCAAGTCCTCACCACTTGATGCTTCTTGCCACCACTTGTTTATTAACTCATCAAACTCTGGGTAAGTGATACCTTTTCGAAATGGAAGATCTTAGAGGAAGATTTTTTTTGACCCAAAGTCAGGAACATTAGTATACAATCTAGGTAGTCTTTGTCAAAGATATTAAAGGCATGTTGGAAAGGTGGAGAGCTAGTTGATTGATGCCAGGCAACAATCCAACTTTGCCCAAGTTGGATGCTTCCAATGGTTTGACCAGGTGAAGAAGAGGTGACTGAGTTTGATTTCAATGAGTTGAAAATTATCAATAAACCTATAAAGTTTTTGATGATGCAGAGTTGTTTGAGGATTCTTTTCTCTTAGAAGATGATCAGATAAGATTGAAATCGCCTATGAGAACCCAAGATCCTTATCATCCTGATCTAATGTTTAAGAGTTCTGTGAGGAAGGAAGTCTGTTGTTGTGAATCCATTGGGCCATAGATATTTATCAAAAGCTAAGTTCTATCCACTGAGTCATTTTTGAGAGAGAAGATGTTACTTATGGAGAAGTTTTCTTCACTGAAGAACAATCCATTGACCTTAGAAGGATCCCAAGACATCAGTAGACCTCCAGCAGATCAGTTTGCAACTTCGCATTCTATGAAAGATTTATTCCACATGTGGATACGACGTCTTGGTTCATTAACTCACTTAACTTAGTTTCCTGTAAGCATGCAATTTTGCAGTGTGATTGCCAAATTGTATCTTTGACTTGATTTTTTTGTTCCAATGAGCTAATCCTCTTACATTCCATGATAAAATGGCCATTATTTATGGTAGTCGACATCTTCTCTCTCATGCAAACAAGAAATGAAGAAAGAAAAAAAAGATAAAGTCCTAAATAATATTTGATCTTTTTTCATTAAACTGTTGTACCAGATCCCAAAGCCAAAATATAGGATCGATATACCGAGATTACAAGATGATACTATTCTTAATTCTTGATACACCAAAAAGTTCTCAGCTTTCCAAAAGACATTTATATTATAGTGCATGATTTAAAACTTTATCATCTGCATACTTGTATTTTTTATCAACCTTCAACCCCGAGATCACTTATAGAGGGTTTTTCCTTTATTAAAAAGTTTGATTTTTGCGGGGGGGGGGGGGGGGGGGGAGATTAGCCACAGCAAGTGCTTTCCAAAGATTTTAGTTTGAGGATGGCCTTCTCCTCTTTTGGAAGGAAGATAATCCCACATTTTCTTCTTCCAAGGGCTCTGACTTCATTATTAGTTAATGAGTTTAAAAAATGTACATCATCATTCACCAACTCTATATTATTTAAGCCCAGAATTTTTGCTTTCTTATCCCTCAGTCTAGAATTTCTTTTCACCTTGTTTTCTCGAGATTGCTGATGCCTTTTATAGATCAATTTGGATCTATCATTCTCTTGGGCATAGGTTTCCTCCATTAATGCCAATGGTAGGATAGGGGAGGCTTCATATTAAGTTATGACTTTTGATGGTGACCCTTGGGCTGCCAGAAGCGCTAAAAAGATTGAAGATATTTTTTTTAAAATTAGAATAGCATTCAAAGGATTATCCAATAGGTAGGGAGAGGTTAGCAGTTTCTTCAAGGTTGCTATCTTTTCTGAAGTCTTTTCTCCAAAGAAAGTAGATTTTTTTGAATTTAAATTCGTAAGTATCATCCATACTTTGAACCTGCGATGAAGAAGTCTAGTGAGCCATCTGCTAACTTAATATTGTAAATCGATAGACTCACCTAGTTTAACATTTGTCTTTGAAAAGTGGAGCATCCTAACTCAGTCTTGGAAGCAGACCACTTTTGCATTCAATCCATGATGTGAAATCCGGTAACAAGAATCAAAGCAAAGTTGGATTGTGAGGTTCATGATGCCGTTGGCCTCCCCTACTCAAGGTTCTCCATTCAGAGGTTCGGCTTTCCTCTAGTCGACTGATATGATGTCTTCAGGACCTGTTTGATGGTGATCTTCTCCCTAGTCCATTCTAGAAGTTCCAATCATCATTTTTGTCTTCATTTTGATCTCCATATGAGAACTTCGAGTCTTCAACATGTGGGCCTTCCTCTGTGATGAAATTTATGTTAATGATAACCAAATAATAAAAAGAACCGACTATTAGCTTGATTGTTTCTAGTATATTTTCTTCATCTTCACAATAAAAGTTAATATCAAATTCAATGAGATTCTCCCACTGAAGACTTGAATGGTTGGCTCGATGTGGAACACCCACACCGGCCAAAATAGAAGCAACAAATTCTACATCCAGCAAAAGAGAGGAAGGTTGATAAGTGTCACAAAAACTTTGAATCTAAGCTCATGTCAAACTCCTCCCTTGAAACGATCCCAATGATTAACAATCAAGAAAAAACCATCTCCTCTGATGTGCCCTTCTGCCATTAGCGATTGTACCATCATATAATTTTGGCATGTAATGAAGAACTCTCGATCGGAGAGTTTTCTCACCATCCATGACCCAACCTTTTTTGCTTTTTTGGCAGGGGTCCACATCATCCACTTTGATGATATGGCCAAAGGATTCCACGTGAGCTGCCTGGTTTAGGTATATAGAAATTTTTGCCATTTCAAAAGTGAATAGCAAGAAAACTTTCATGGTGGATGGGTTTGGGAGGCTTGGCTGTTTGATAGTGGGTTTTGCATGTTTTCAGTTATTGTTTATTTTGAACTTTTTGTATTGGGTGGGCTGTAGCAGTCTTCAAAGGCTTTTGGGTGTTTGTTGTTGGAGATGCTTTACAGGTTTTTTGGAGTGGCTAAGTTTTAGACATTGAAAGCATCGAATTAGATTTTGACAATTTCTTTTATCATGGATCTGACCATCCGCAATGGAAACACATCCCTGCTTTAAATAGGTGGGGAGTATGGTCTCCATTACTTGCTATTCTTTCTGCAAAGAGGTTTCGATCCAATATCTTAGCTACTTCAGTGGAAGAGTCGTTGTAGCTAACCCATTGCATACTCTTTCTTCTAGATTTCAACTTGATGTGGAAGCATCCTTCAGTATCTCAACATCAATCTTTTTTATTTGACTATTCAATGTAATTGTCCCTCCCCATTCCTATGCTGCCGAAATCTTTTGTCCTTATGAGTTATTTGCATGTCGAGAAGATTGCACATATCTTCATACATGTCTCCTTCGATATGATCGTGGAAGTACCTTAGTCCATACTTCTTTGTCTGTAAGCCTCGGTGGTTTGTAGAAATGTGTTTCTTTTGTAGTTCTGGCAAAATTTGGATGTGATTGAGTAGGGCGATTCCATGCTTGGGAATGATCAAATTTTTTCTAAGGATGAGGGTCAAAAGGTCTCTGATGAAGTGGAGGTTGGTGGGGCTAGCTTAGGTATTGGTATTGGTTCCATCATCATCAGATGACCTAGCGTGGAGAAGGAATTGTGGGGGGGGCCACCAGAAGAGGAAAAGAAACCTTCTCTTTAACATCGCCAAATATTTACTATCCTAATGGGATTACATTTGTGCTAGTAGCTTGTGGATGGGATAGTTTGATATGTGTTGGCGAGGTATGTGGAAGAGATGTGATGAAAAGATGGTATTGAAAGGTGGAATGTTTCTCTCTCTAAGGTTCCCAGAGCTTCTGACTCTAGAAAATTGAAGAGTTTGGTTTCAACCACCTCCTTGTCTATTTTTGCTTGTGGTGTTTAACATGTAAAGTCACTTAAAGGTAATGAAAAAAATAGATTGGTTAATATAGTGTTATTTTGGGATTTGAGTACTAAAAGATAATAGATAAAGCAAAAGTAAAAATCAAACTAATGATAATACCAAAGGTACAGAGAAATCACAGCAATTACAAGAACATCAAAATTTTCAATGGTTTGACCGAAGCCAATGTCCACATAGGGACCTGAGTAAGAAGGAGTTTTCAATACAATAATAGTTTAAAGTATAAAAAATCTGTTCTGACACCACATCGAGAACATCGCTTCTAATATAAGAAAGAACAAAATCTAAGATTAAATAAATCTCTAGTAGAACCCTCGATGGAATAACTCTAATCTAAACTTAAGCAAACTCTTCCAATCGACATTCTTCAATCTTCTTTTCTGGAATAAAGCCCACTCCAAGCCTCTCTTCTTCTTTCTCTTCCTCTTCTTTTGGTGGCTTACGGCCTTCTTACTGCCTCCTTTTTTTTGTGATCATGTTTTCATATCCACGAGCTCTCCCTTTTATGGACAAAAGCTAGAGTCAGTTTTGGACTCCTTTTCTGCATCATAGAAGATTTTTGCACACAAGAGGCTTCTGCACCATGCCCCTTTTTTTTCTCGCACCACTGGTTCTATGCCTATAAAAGTCTACATTTCACTTTTTTGTATGTTACACCAAAAAGTCTTTCATATTATTGCTGCTTATTTGGTTTTCACATGCTCTCGAAAGCTCCATGCACACAGGACAATCCCATGTGCTAAAAAGAATGAGTCCTTTTTGGACTCTTCTTTTCTCTTTTTTTTATTTAAAAATAATAGATCCCATATGAGGAGGGACCACACCAATAAATCTTATCCTTTTGACTCATATGGAGGATTTCATCAAGCCTGCAGTGCCCTTGCACTTCATCAGTTTTATCTCTAAAACTGGCTTCATCAATATATCAGAACTATTTTTTTCAGTATCAACTTTTTTAAGCTTGAACTACTTCATGGCTTTGGAGTATGACTCAGACTTTCCCGCTACCATTAATAGCACATAATCTTGTAGTGGTTATCTCATGGACGGCCTCCACTCTCTTGTGAATCATCGGATCTCCTATACAGATGGTTCAATATGTGGCTCTTTCTGAACACCATCCACACTCTCCTCAGCTTCATGACTGTCAAGTATACCATCATCTACAGTTGCTCCCCCACCATCAAGACTCCTCGAGAAGATATCTGAGCACAAATCTATAGGGCTACTTGGGTTTGACTTCGGCTTGTTAGGCTTTTCGAAGTTGTCGATCTTCTGATCATCTGAGAAAATAATATCGTGGCTGCATATGATCTTCTGTTCCATCTCACAATCAGTAGCCAAACTCTCCATCCTTACTGTAGCCCAGAAATATACACTACTTCATCTTAGCATCTAGTTTGGACCTTTCATTTTTTAGAATATGCATGAATGCCTTGCATCCAAAGACTTTCAAATAATCACAAAAAATATCTTTCTCCAACCATACTCTCTGTCGTGTATCACCCTCAAGAGCATAGGAAGGAAGAAGAATAATGATGTGGACTGTAGTTATCAATGTCTCTCCCCAAAATGCCTTTGATAGTTTAGCGTGAGAGAGCATGCTCCTAATCCTCTTGCATATCATCTTATTCATCCTCTCAGCAATCTCATTCTACTATGGTGTCTTAGGTACCGTGTTCTCCAATCTGATACTATTTTGTTGATGGTAATTCTCAAAAGGACCCCGATATTCACCCTCATTATCCGCTCATATGCACTTCAGTTTTCGCCCAATCTTTCTTTCAACAAAGACGTGAAATTGCTTGAATATATCAAGCATCTGATTTTTTATTTTCAAAGCATATGCCCAAACTTTTCGAGAGTGATCATTAACAAAAGTCATAAAGTAAGAGTATCTACCAAGAGTTTTATCACTCATAAAACAAACATTACTGTGAACAAGATCTAATACATCAGTTTTTCTTTTAGAGAAAAATTCTAAAAACAAACTTAGGTTTGCTTACCCATCAGGCAGTTTTCGCATGTCTTCAATCCAGAACCATCAGGAGGAAGAACATTCTTCTTGACCAAAATTGGTATTCCCTTTTGGCTCATATATCCCAGTCATCGATGCTATAATTCTAAAGTAGAAGGTTCTTCCGCTGCATTCATTTCTCTCTTACCGAGCTTAGCTTGCATGAAGTAGAGAGAGCCTTGCTTGATACATCTGGCTGCTACTAGCGATTTCTTGGTCAGCTTCTACTTGTCATCTCTAAACATACTATAGTAGCCCTCCTCATCTAATATTTCTATGGACAATAGGTTCAGGCAGATATCTGGTACATGTCGAATATTTTTGAACACTAGCCTATACCCCAAGCTCATGATCAGCATAATGTCTTCGACGTCAATGATTTTTAATTCTCCATCATTCTCCATCTTTATCATCCTAAAGTCATAGAAATGGTAAGATGAGAATAATTCTCATCTCATTATAACATGATACGAAGCAACCGAATCAATCACCTAGATAGAATCTTGACCGGTAGTACCTACAAGACCATCATCTATTATGCCATAGACAACGATCACCTCTCCATGCGTAGCTACTGTTATCGTCTCATTGTTCGAGCTGGAGTCATCACCTGATTTGTTCCTCAACTTCTCTTTCTTTAGTAATCGATAGTCTTTCTTAAAATGACCCCATTTTGCCGCAGTTGTAACATCTACCACTCCGGACTCAGATCTCCCTCATTATTTAGTGTGGCCATCATCCAAGTTAGTTTGGGAGTCCCTGTGCTTGCTTCTTCCCTTTTTTTTCATGATGAGGGCTTCATTGTGGCTCGAGACTCCTTGCTCCTTCCTTCTGACCTCCTCATTAAGTATACATTCTTTCACCATTACCAAGACTATTGAACCCTCCGATGAAAAATTTCTTAGAGACACCACTAGAGTCTCCCAACTGTCGAGCAAGAAATTCAACAATAGTAAGGGCTAGAGCTCCTTGTCTAACACCATATTTATCATAGTGAGTTGGTTTACCACATTCTGAAAGTTGCTTAGGTGCTCCGCCATGAAAATCCCCTCCTTATATTAATTGTTCATCAGTTTGCAAATTAGGAACGCCTTGTTCTACACTTTCTTTCTCTCGTATAAGCTTTTCAGTCTCAACCAGAGGCTATGCGCATTAACCTCCATTGAAATATGATGAAAGATGCTATCGTCAATCCACTACCAGATGAGCTCAATGATTTTACAATTCAATTTCTTCCATTCTCTGTCTGATATCTTATCTGACTGAGCAATAATTTTTTCGATTAGATCATGAAGATCTTTACAATAAAAAAGGTCTTATATATGAGGCTTTCAAATCAAGTAGTTGGTTGACATCAACTTGATCATAGTGTTCGACAAAGATTGGTCCTCCATCTATTAGCATCTCAATTCCTTCTTCGGTACTCTAGATTCGTTAGAACTTGACTCTGATACCACTTATTGGGATTTGAGTATCGAAATATAATAGATAAAGCAAAAGTAAAAACTATGCTAACAATAATACCAAGGGTATAGAGAAATCACAACAATCGCAAGAATACTAGAATTTCAGATAGTTCGGCCGAAGCCTACGTCCACATAGGAACCAGAGTAAGAAGAAGCTTCCACTATAATAATAGTTTAAAGTATAAAAAATCTTTCCTAACACTACATCGGGAACACCACTTCTAATACAAGAAAGAAGAAATTCAAGATTAAACAAACCTTCAATAGAACCCTAGATGGAACAACTTTAACCTGAGGTTAAGCGAACTCCTCCGATCAACGTTCTTCATTTTTTTTTTTTTTGAACGAAGCACCCTCCAAGTCTCTCTTCTTCTCTCTCTCCCTGTCTTTTTGATGGCTCACAACCTTCTTACGACCTCTATTTTTTTTTGTGTTCATGTTCTTATATCCATGGGCTCTCCTTTTTATAGCAAAAAGCTAGAGTCCGTTTTAGACTCCTTTTTTGTTTCATAGAAGGTTTCTGTGCACAAGAGGCTTCCACCCCATGCCTCCTTTTTTTTTCTCATGCCGTTGATATAAAGTCCAAGTTTCACTTTTTCGTACACTACCCTAAAAAGCCTTTCACGTTGCTGCTGCTTATTTGGTTTTCACGTGCTCCCAAAAACTCCATACACATAGGACAATCCTGAGTGCCAAAGAGAATGAGTCCTTTTGTACTCTTCTCTTCCTTTCTGTTTTTTATTTAAAATGATGGATCCCATATGAGGAGCGACCACACCAACACGTTACGATAAAGCTAATATAAAATTTATCAACCATCTATTCTAAAAGATTAACTTCTTAAACCTTAAATAGTAGAAACGAAAAGAAAGCTTTTTTTCTCAAAAATAAAATACCAATTTAAAGTAAGTTTGAAATATTATAAGATCCCCTCTTCCATCTGAAAGAAATTATGAGGAGGCTTCTAAATGCTTCTATCCCACTAATATGATTCAATTATACTTATACAAATAAATTTAAAATAAAATATATATTAATATACAACTAAAATAATGAAACAAAATGCAACTTCTTGAGGGAGAGAGAGAGTAAATAACGACATAGAAAAGAGTGTCTGGCACTCAACTATTACAATATATCATATTTCTATTTCCGATCTTGCAATCATTTAAAAGAAAATGGCAACACTATCTTACATGCCTTGACTTAGCAAGCAATCTTGCAAGTGAAACTCTAATTTGATACTTCAAGTTACACCTTTACAATTCAAAGATCAATATAATGGAGACAATTAAATAATTACAAAATCAGCATAAAAATAAAAACACCATTCATTTTAAATAATTAAAAATTTTGTCACTCCAAAGCTTTTGCTTATATTTATAGAAAGAAGTAAAAAATTTCATACTTCAAAAAATAAGTAAAAAATTCATACTTCACAAGCCAGCTCCCTTATTGGCAATCTAATAGCCAGTATCAAGAAGCTATAATTTTTCTTAGACTTGTTTCTGCAGCCCGAATAACCTCTTTCCCTTCAAGTAGGGGGCAGGATTGCTTTAGATTGAATCTGCAAGCATAAATTGTAATACAAAGTTGTCCGATAGTCATAATCACAACCAAATATTAATCCCAAACTACAAATATAGGATAAACTATAAGCCAATTTAGAGGAACGGGGTAGATGAGAGACCTCTGGCCTAATGGGGGACAAATGGAGAGGTAGGGTAACATGGATATGGGTTAGCAAGAGGGAATCACGATAGGGAGAGCAAGGAGTATTTCAGGACTAGTTTGGTTTGCGAAAAAAAATTTTCTTGTTGAAATATTTTTTTTGAAAAGTTGATATTTAGAAAACTTATTTTTTTATATTTGATTGACTATGAAAAAATAATACATTCCAAAATGATTTATGTTTGATCGAGCATTTACTTTCATGAGAAAGTTATATAAAACACCTATTATATACTTAATAAAAGAAAGTATCTTACCTAATTCTATCAAAGGGCAACAATTTATGACTCGATCCATCAATCTGACCCATGAACGATCTGCTTTAAGTAGATTTAGGTTTGACATAAATGAACTTGGGTTATGAATAGACCAACCTGTCTAGACCTTTTTATTAAATGGGCTGGATTCAAGTTTAGATTTTTAACATGTTTAATCTATTTTGACCCCTTTAATAATTGGATGGGATCATAATCCAACCTATTTAACCTATTTAAAATCTATTTAATCTATTTAAAATCCATCCACCTAATTTGTTACTGGTCTATTTAACCTAATTCACTTATTCTATTTAATCTGTTTAATCTGATTTGATATGTTTAATAAATGAGTTATATGGAATGAGTCGAGTTACTTATTTAATAAATATGTCAGGTTCAGATCTAAATTTTTGAACCATTTAATAAATAAGTCGGACTTGGGTTGACAAATTTTTAATTTGACCCACATCCGACTCGACTCCTATATAACCCAACCCAATCTAATTAGCACCCCTAATTCTATCTAATAGCTTTAAAGGTACTTTTAGAAAAATGAATTAACCTAATTTCTAGCCAGTGAGAATTTGACCTTCTCATGTTCCATATGAATTTTTCTTTTCCATGAAATATAGAAAATAGGGATGGCAATCTTAACCGACCTAACGAGTACCTGATCCAGTCTGATCCGAATGGGATAGATTTTATCCAACCTGATTATAATCTGGGGGTGGATATAGGTTCTAGAAAAAATATGTGAAGCATGTTTAGATGGGTAACAGTATGCCCCACTCCAAATCTGATCCAATATAATCTTAATCTAAATTCCTCTTCAAAATAATAATTATTTTATAATATTTATATGATGAGTTTCTTATTTAATCTAATCTAATCCAATCCAACCCCTATTATCTATCCAATCCAATCTATCTCACATCTCTACTTGACCTGACTCGAGACGAGTATGGGATGGGTATAGGTATGAAGTTTTTAATTGTGACCCAACCATTGCTATCCCTGGTGGAACCTTATTCACATGAAAAAGCCACTTTTCACATCTCTTTCTATTGAAAACTATGGTGTTTCCCTTTTTTTTTGTACTACACGTTCCTCCTCTTCATATAAACCAAATGAGTCCATAAGGAATGGTACTTTGTTAATTAGAAATTTTTATTTTTTTAAATAAAAAAGATTCACAAGATTTTTTATTTGAATTTTGAATTCAAGATTAGATGATGATGTAGCTTAATCTTAGGAATGATGTAGCTCTAACATTACAAGGTATTTTTTTTTTAGATTTTTATTAAATTCTATGGAGATTATAAGCTAGTACTTGCATCTACATGTAAAAAGGTAAAATAAAAAAGAAAATTAAAACAAATAGGCAAAAAAAAGTATTGCTATTTTTTTTTGGTGTAAAATTAAGTATTGCTATATTTCTATAATAATTAGAGCTCAATACAAATATTTATAGATTTTTTATTGAAATAATACTTATTTTAAAAAAAATTATCAAAATAATATCCTTTCAAAAGTATTTGTAAGAATACTGTCCAAAATAAAGTCGCTCTATTATAAGACGACTTTATATGCTAACTCATCACTGTTCACGCCAATTTGGGGTATAGATTGGTGAAACAATGAGTCACCCTATCATAGGGCAAGACTATGAGTCATCCTATCATAGGGCATCTTTATAAGTTACTCTACCATAGCATGACTCTATGAGTCACCCCATCATAGGACGACTGTGAAACGCCCACTTGGCACAGGGGTCAACCCCTGTTGTGCCACAAGCCAACACAGAAAGCCTTTTTTTTTGCTGCCTAACTGTCATATCTTCTATTTCTTAATAATATACGGTCATGAAAAACATCCAAATTATACCTTATGGTTATCATTTTTGGCTTTTTATTGTTGGCAACTTGTACATATTGTTGATATGCTACTTATGTTTCGAATAATATTTTTGAGCCAGTGTGGTTGTTTCATGGATGCCTGTCTTTGCTATTGGAATTTTCTTTATTGCTTAAATACAAGACTAGCTCTAAGAAACAATTTTCTAATGCAGCAAGGGTGCATCCACAACTATTACTGCTATACATGATGGTTATGTTCTTCAAAAGGTATTCCACTGCTGCCTATGACAAAGTAGCTCAAAATACTTGTCATGATGTGTGCAATTCAAACACGTCTCAGCCATCTCTGCAAGCTTGATAGCTAACAACTCAACTTGATTCTGAATAAGGCATTTCCAATATTAATACAAGACTGTATTGCTACAAGGATGCAAATGCTTAATAGGGTGTTCTCTACCTTGTTCCATTTGATGAAGTTATACAGTTAATGGGGTTACCATGCAATGTGTCATGGATTATCATTTACATGTATGTATGTGGATTTACATTTGCATAAGGTATATATGTATCATCAAAAGATTAAATTAGTCATTGAATGATAACATAATGATCGTAAAATTCTAACATGTGCATTCAAATTTTAAAAAATTTGTAACATGTGCAATAAAAATAGTTGATTATTATAAAGTTTGTTAGCAAAAAAAATATACAAGTATACAACTATCGAGAGGCATATATATCAAAATACTGGAGCCTCCTCCGCATCTGTCTTTCATAAACGCATGTCACCTCTAGCCACTGTCGTAATGGCTCAGGCACGATATCAATCGGTGGAGAGGAAGGTACTGACGTGCTCGACCTATCAAGATGTGCCTGACATCTACCTCGAAAAACCCTCAGTCTACCCCTACCTCTGGCTCTCCCATGCGTATGATCGATGTGCTGCTCATCGGATCGATACGATGTATGTCCTAGCTCACTCATCTTCTGTGATATAGAAGCATCATCTACGAAGAGGTCGAAGTCCGAGAAGTCAAGATATGAGGTGTGCTGAGCATATGATGAGGTACTTGGATAATCTATCGATAGTGCTGTATGAAGTCATCTATCTTCAGAGATGATGAGATGACTCGTATAGTATTGATAAGACCGTTCATACCATCGATAAGTACTTGATTCTTGTACCTAACAGTGATCGAATGAAAGCCACCCCTTACCCAATGGTATAGCGACGTGATCCTCTGAAACTATCGGTATGAAAAAAAAAATAAATATTATTCAAAATAAAGTGAGATAAAAGTAAAATGTACTTACCACAATGTCCATCATGCTGCTCGAAAGAAGGAACCTCATCTCGGACTGCTCACTCATCAATGGCGAGATGAATCACCTAGTAATACTCCTACACCACACAAGATATGGATCATAATAATCCATCATGGGGAGCATGGATGGGCCATCCACAACAAATCCTTCCGTCACTCCCATACATCAATATGCTTTCGATGCTCTAGACCTCAATCATGATGATGCTGCCCTCATCGATCAAAACTATGGAGACCATCACGAGTGTCGCATGGTGAGGGGATGCCCTGATGCATGCCAAACTGTCGTATCATGTGCTTCGGACAATAGATCTCCATGATGTTGAAGCAAATGAGAGGTGCGCATATCCTCCATACATGCTGATCTGATCGGCATACCTTGAGCAATGCAGCTAATATCTCTGGTGTGTAAGGCACCCATACCATCTGATCATCGCGCTACTGGTCAAGCTAATCCCTATACTATATGATTGTGTGCAACATCAGATTGCTAGCATCAGTCAGTCGAGTCCTCCACCTATCCAAAATAAAGTCAATATATTATTATGCTAAAAATATATAGTTATTTATCATATAAAATCAGTGATACTGATTACACACCTGCATCTCAGTGGATCAGTCTGGTCTTGCTGTATGCTATCAAATGGGCCCTCAAAACCAGCATCATCCTTATCTAACAGGCCATATCCTACTACATCACCTTCCATCGTCAGCTGGTGGGCTCCTACCCTTGGGAGCACTCTATCTGGCTGTCCGATGTGTAAATTCTCCCATATCCAAAACTGCAACAACACCAATGGCCCAACTATCTCACGTGCATTTGGTCTGGTGGCCCTGCAGAGCTCGCGATAAGAGAAAGCTAAGATAGTGCTGCCCTAACTCAATTGCCCATATGCATGAAAATTATGTAGCAGAGGTAAGGACAATAACTGCACATGGAAACCAAACTTATCAATGAACAGATGGCTACCGATAAGGCAAAGAATAAATGCTCGAGCATGCTTCTACACGATCTCATCATCCGCATCATCTGATAAGTGATGGAATATATCATGAAGCCAATGAAATCTCAGCGAAGATCCCGACAATATCAACTCTGACGGTCTAATCCTGAATAACTCCTCACATAGATCTGATCAGATGATTTTCATAGTACTGATGATGGTGGGCCCGTGCGCCCATAATCCAAGAAGAACAATATCCTGTAATATGATTGTCGCCTCTCTGATGCACAGGTAGAAAGTATGAGTCTCCTGACGCCATCACTCTACCATGACTGTGATGAGAGCCCAATCTAGCTGTATATCACATACTCTAAATACTCCATAAAAATTAGCTATATGAAAATACTCCTAGATCCTTTTATATGGCCGTCAGGCACGCATAGCGAACGAACCTCTGTGTCTACAGTGTAGGGGCACCATGTCTTCCCCAGAATATATAAGATCACGATGATATCGAGTCTGAAGATACAACATGATAAGGTTTATCGGCTCCAGATGAACATTGAAGTCTGAACCTACTATGTCTAAGGTACAAAATAAAAAAACTATCTTACTACCAAGAAATATCAAAGATGAAAAGCAATACAAATGATGTTGGAAAATGTATCCTAAAATCAATCGTATGACAATTAAATTTTTTTTGTATATAAATTATTGATTGATAAATAAAAATTATTTTGGCATTATTCATTACAAAGTTGCATCTTCTTTATGAACTCTTATATTGTAATGAAGTTCTTAGAACTATGTTAGTAATCGATAAAGGAAGATTTATCGTATAGTTTTTAAACACGTTCGCGATCAAATGATATGTCATTACAGGATGATGATATTTATCGAGTGAAGATTGTTGTATGCCATATGGGTTGGTTATTCTCTTAACCAAGGAGTATGATGACACTAGTATAGCATACAGGTGAGATGTAGGAGTACATCGTTCCTGAACAAGTAACTCACCTACTGAGCATTCTACTGTCAAGAGTTACTCGTGAAGCATATGGGCATACATATCCCTCAGACCTGAGATCACCATAGTGACTTGCAAGTAACTTATCATGCTTTGATACCGGACTATCTGAATTTCTAATGCAGTGATGGAAGGCTGCTAGGTACAATCAAGTACTTGCAAAGTCTGTGTGTGAATCAAGATGGGATTGACTCCTCCAGATTATAGGAGCTGATGTATCGCTGTATTTCAATTTAGTAAAATCTTAGCTAGGATAATTCATGTGATGAATTTGAAAGATTGAAATACAATATAGATGAAATACTCAGCATTGACAATTAACCCTAGATCAGCCTAGAGCATTCAGGATCAAAGGGATGAATTATACGATAACCATATGCATAGATTTTAAAATATTTTTTTATGATTATTCGCCCTATCTAGACGTCGAAAATCATTGTTAGATGATAGCTTCGATTAGTATAGAAAATAATTTTTGTGCTATCGATTTAGTATTCGAATCTATGGAGTCACGCATAAAAGTCAGACGACGTAGGAAAGTATTGGCCTATGTTTATATGTCCAATTTGAAAGTATTTGACTTGATTGAATATATAAACTAACTTGATTGAAAATTAAGTTATGGATTAAATGAGATTGAAGAGTTGACTATATCTAGCTAGTACTACACATGACGTTCAGGTTCAATCCCAGAGATGAACAATTTTTTATCTATGATCCAAAAAGCCTATGAGAGATTGAATTTATGTACTAATTAATTTTAAATTAGATCTGATTTAATTAGACTTAATTAGATTCAAAATTTTAAGTTAGACTTGATCCTAAATCTTAAAATAGTTTAAGATTGATAGCCTTTCGAAATTATTTCGAATCAGCTTCGAAGTCAATTCGAATTGACCTAATTTTGTATGAGATATCTAGAGTCTATTTTCACTGAGATTCTCTCACCTCTATGGCTGACTAGCACCTGATATGGTGCTGGTTATGGGCCATCCCACATGGATGTAAGTCTGGGTGCATGTAGGTGCCAAGCTAAGCGCCAATCCTTTCTCATGTAGGAGTCCTTCTTTGATAAGTTGAGGACTGATTCAAAGCTTGTTTGAATTAGGAGTTCTATGAAAAATCATCTCTGAATAGGGAGGGTCTCTACCTATGGATGCATGGCAATCAAATTGTGAGAAAAAGAGAAAGAGAGAGAGGCGTGAGAGAGCTTGTGGGCGTCACCCTTGGGCATCCTCCTCCTTGCCGCCCCTCCTTCTCCTTGCCGTGGGCTCCATTGTGGGTGTCTCCTTGCTAGTGTAAGGCATCACATCAGTACCTCTTTTTTCTTTCTTGGTGGTCTTACAAAGATGCTTCAAGCCGAAGCTTCATCCTGCTTTTCTGTGGAGCATGGCGTGTTCGCGAAGTAGAGGACCTGCAGATCTAGGCATACGTGAAGGTTTGAATCCAGATTTTGAAAATTTGATCCCTATTTCGCTACAGTCGAAATAAAAATTTGATCTTTATTTAATTCAATATATAAAAAATTTTTAGATGCAACTCTAGTTATCCGTTAGAAACAATCTTTCTTTCCTTTCAAATGGTACATAGGATAATTTGAAAAATATTTACATGACATGATTACATAATCAAAATATTTTAAAAGGAACATAAATGATACATAAAGTTAGTCTACATAATATGAACAAATACATAAATCAATGCCATTGGGGGTATCTGCGTCGGTTGTGCCCTATCTCCTTGTACAATCCACATCGTACAATATTTTGGCACTCCATTATATCCATATCATTTTGGATCCTCCTCGATTGGGGATGCCCCTTTCCTTGTTTTCTTGTGGTTGGATGCGGTATGAGTATAAGTGCAGTCCAGTCAGGCCAATAATATGGACTCTCTGGGGGATGGAATGTTGGTGCATATAACTGCTCATAATGTGCAATAGTATAACCATCGTCAATGAACTGCTTCCAGTCTAAGTTCTCACTGATACATATAGCAAACAAATGAGAGCATGGATAATGCAGTAACTGTCACTTCCTACATGTGCAGGTGCATGCTCCTAAGTCGACTATCTGTGTATAATCGTATTCATCGGATAATATCTTGATCTCAACTGAATCTCATATAAAATCCAGTTGGTTATTGTACTTAACCACACAATTTTCCTTAAACTTTATCTGACGTCCATTTAACTTTTGTCTAATCTTATCTATGAACATTCTACTGGCCTCCCTTCTCCGTGTTGCTATTACACATTTGATGCTAAATCACTTCGATAAGTGTTTGAAAGAAAGACAAACAAGAGCGATAATGGGTAATGAGCGAGCCCCCTTCAATACCTTATTGAAGCTTTCAGATAGATTGGTATTCATTATTCCATACCTATATCCACCCATATCATGCACTAGTGACCATTGACTCAGATCGTCAAGTGAATATGATTTCAGATATTGAAAGCAATTAGGTCATATTATCTCAATGTATTGCATCCTTCGATCAAACTTTCAGGACTGATTTTACTTTGCATTTTGATGAAAATAAGTCAAAAATGCAGCATCATGGAATCGACCATTTAGGTTAGCCTCAACCTATCTAAGACATAATCTGCGATGCCCATATGGTACTGTCCATCCAACAGATTCATCTGAAATAGTAGCTAATATTATTTTGTGTCAATCTGAAATTATGCCAATCCCCATACGGTCACATGCCACATAATAGTGCAAATACCATAAAAATTATGACCAACTACTATGACTCTCGCATTCACAAATGGCAAATGCTAGAGGATAGATATTCTCATTTTCATTCTTTTCCATAGCTATCATGAGAGTACCCTTATATCGACCGTATACATGTGTTGCATCAATACTAATCAGTGAACGACAGAACTAAAAGCCCTAAATGCGTGGATCGAATGTCCAAAAAATTAGGTAAACACCTCTGTGTTTGCCTCTGTTGTAGAAATTTTTGCAAAATCTACCATGATCCCTTCACTGGCATGACAAATCGCAGCTAGCCAAGGATCCAATGTGTTATAAGACTCTATCCAATCTCCAAACAGCTCGTCTATAACAAGTTGTTTGCTATCTACGTCTTTCTATAAGATGCCTCGCACTATCATATATTACGTACATAAGTCTGGCAGACTGATATGGATATGGATATCTCTGTCCTAACTGATCTTCTAATGATATCGACAATCATGCTTGCATCAAGCTGTGGATGATCTCGCATCACATCTATATTCAAGTATGTATATGGTCCTTTATATACCGTAATCTTCCATTGCTATGTCTTGATCCGAAGGAATGCATGAAGATGCCAATTGTAAGTAACAGACTGTTTACACATAACGCCTTATTTAACTCTATCTGACTCGATGACTTTGAAAGGATGGTGGGTGCGAATAGCATATTGTTTCATGGTGCGTTAGACCTATTCTTTTTATTCGAATACCATGTCCTTACTTAACTCTTCATTTTTATCAAAAAATGGATGTTTTGATAATGCTCCATGGGATACAACCTCATCATCATCGGATGCATCAACTAGTCCAAATTCAGGAATAAGGGGCACCTCTTATGGTGGGATATCTTTTTCTGCACTGGACTCTCTACTATCACTGCCATCAGACTTTGCATCATCATCCTCATCTTCGTCATCCATAGGATTAGGATCACAACTGATAGCGGCTTCATTTTTGAAGAAAGTTGTATCAACCGCTATGGTTCTCAATCCTTCAATCCGGGCATGGCATGCATGTGGCTAATTAAGTGATATAGAGTCGTTAGCTTCATGCTCCACATGCTCCATGATAGCTGCCACCTAACTAGGACCGGCCCCGCATCATCAAATGCGATGTTACTCCACTATTGATACACAGCCTCTTCTCCTACCATACATTAATGACTATCAGTTACGGATATAGCTGGTCTATCAACCATACATACAGGGGTGCCTCCATACTCATATCCAGTTTCATCGATTATTGGAGATGCATCAAGTAGAGATTCCCCCATGCCTGACTGTGCAAGTAGAGCAGATATAGACTGAGGCACACTTATATGTTGTTCACCACCATCTGAAACTCCTACCACTGCTGGCTCAATAAAAATTTCAACTGTCAGAAACATTCTTTGTGATGGGATGCCCAAGACAGTATACGTTATCTGATCATCTTCAATAGGTACAGTCAAATATTGTCCAGCCATATGAATTGAAAATCTATACATTAAGAAAACTTCACATTATTTGGAAACCCATCTAGTGATAACATAGCAGACCCGCATAAGTTCTTGATATATTGCGTTACGGTCTACCATGACCATCCGGATCCTTCCACTATCATAATATGCACCGTTAGTATCATGACTGATCCTTCCATCCCAATAAAAAGTAAAAATGATAAGTTTTGGATCCATTTTTCAAAATTTGTTGTGAGAACTAACTGTATAAATATACAAATTATAAGGCACATTTTTTAAAATGAATCCCTAAGTTTGAAATGCATGGCAGATGCATTTCAAACTTGAGTCCCTAAGTTGACAGGCAGGTCATCGGCAATAAAAGGATCCAACCTATCTTACTATAGGGAAAGTCCTAAGATTAAAATGTAGACCATGGATCCAACCCAAAAATTATAAGGCAAGTCCTAAGATTAAGCTCTCAAAATCTCAAGGAAACATACCAAACGTAACCTAATAAACCCCTCCAATCTCCCTCAGGTGCTCTCTTTCCCCACATATCTACCACAAAAAGAAGAAATAACAAGAATAACAAGCAAATAAATAAATAAATAAATAAATGCCTTACCTCCTAATACTCCACTGTAGATGATCGAAGATGGAGAGCTGACTGCCCGCACATATTAGAGAGAGAGGGAGAGGGGGAGAGAGAGAGAGGGAGAGGGGTAGTTGTTGCTCGACCGTATGCACGAGAGGGAGAGGAAAAGTTGACCTGCTCAGCCTCACGCACGAGAGGGAGAGGGAGAGCCAATCACCCACGAGGGACACACGAGAAGGAGAGTGAGAGGGAGAGGGATGCATGAGACGAAGAGGGAGAGGGAGAGGGAGATGGGTGTATGAGAGGGAGAGGGAGAGAGGTCTTGGGTTTGAGGGGTTTGGGCTTTGAGGAAATCGCCCTGTGATAGGGCGAATGCGCATGAGAGGAAAAAGGAGATGGAGAGAGGTCCCGTGTAGGGATTCTCGGGTTTTAAAGTGTTTATGACTTTGATGAAATCATCTTATGGTACGATGACTCTATAGTAAAGTGACTTATAGAGTCATCTTATGATAGAACGGTCCATATAGTCGTTCTAATATAAGACGACTTTGTTGTCCAATACGTCTATTCAAGCTGACGTTGGATATACTGAGTCAGCACAGAAAATTATCCTAACATTATTTTAATAAAAAAATTTATAATTTTTTTATTTTTTTATTAAAAATTTTTAATTAATATTATTTTGATGTAAAAAAATATTACTATATTGCTATAATAATCAGAGTCCAATACAAAAATTTACAGATGTTCGGAAAAAAAAAAAAAAAAGCACTGCGAATCTATCTCTCTTTAAAAAAATATATATCCAATGCGTTGTGCTCTAGATATTAAAATAAAAATAATAATTTATAAAAAAAAAAGAAAAGAGGAGGAGGAGGAGTCCAATCCGTTGTACTCTGGACCTCGTGTCGAAACTGAAGTGCGCCATCTTTTTTCTCTTGTAAAGTTATATATTTTTTATTTTGCCTAGCAATATGTTTATTAATATTAATATATATTATTTGGGTGTCCTGCAGGTATTTCGCTCATTGCCCGCCTGCCTACATCGGAAGACGCTGCGACGAGGAAGGCAGCGTCTCTACTGGCGGCGGCGATGAGATTACCCAAGGTTCGCGGCGGCGCGCGTCCTCGCCTCCTCTCCTCCTCCACCACCTCCGCCTTTTCTCCGAACCCTCCTCGTCCAAAGGCTGCGGCCACCGCCACCAAGGCCTCTTCCTTCCCATTCCCTTTCTCCATGGCTTCTCGAAGCTTCTCTATGTCCTCTTCCAGGCTCCTTCTACAGCCTCCTTCCCCTTTCTCGCCCCACTTCGTTGCTCTCTTTTCCAGCGCTACACTCTCCCCTAGTCCTTCAGCCCCGAGAAGAAGAAAGGAATCAGGTAATTTTAGCTCTTAATATTTCTTTGGCCGCGCAATCTGTTTGTTATTATTCCTCTTCCTCCCACTTTATTTGTTTTCACCCAAAATTTGTTTACAAATCCCGGTTTGCGTTTTTTAAAGATCCCTATTACTTGTTTACAGATGAAACAGAAGAGGAAGAATGGATTGTTGAGTGGGAAGAGGAGGAAGAAGCTGAGCCAATGGTATGTAGTGCAGAATTTTGTCTGAGTCTTGCCTGGCTTCCGATTTCATGCTTCTATACTTAACTTTGTTGCTCTTCTTGTACGTTGAATGCGTTGGGCTGTTAGATTGGAGATGGAGGGGATGGTGGTGGAATCGTGCTGGGAGATGTTGGATGGGGTGAACGGGCTCTTTCGGTGGCTCACGAGATCCTCCAGCTCCATTTCAGTGATGATATGATCATCTACGCGTTTAAGGTGTCTCCTAGAGGGTACATTTATGTGCGTCTGGATAAGCTTACAAACAAGTAAGACTAACTCCCGGCTCATTTTCTTTTTTCTTCATTGCTTGCCATTTGAATGGTTTGTGCTCTATTCTGTCTGCCTTTTCTTTCTTACATCTATTAGTGCCATTTGATTTTGCTTCATATCTCTGTTAAATAACAACAGATTTGGTGGTAGGATTTCTACTTGATATGAACAAGGTTTTAATATTGGCCATCGTTCTCCAAGAGAGTGAAGGAGAGTTAGTCCTATGCTTGCCTATTGCTTATGGTTATTTAAAATTTATGTTCAAGTAGAACTTATTTTTTTTTTTATTTGTAGAACATGATTCTGTAATGCCATGTCAGCTCAAACATTGGTGACTCCTATTCCACTCAGAGATGGACGCATACCTTGCCATAGCATTGTTGCTAACAACAAATAAAAGCAAAGAAAAAGAAAAAATTTGAGGAGTGATGTGAATTAGTGGCTTTTCTAGCATTAATTCTCTGGTCCACTCCTTATGTCCACTTTGCAGGATTGTCACCAACATCTGCAGATCCAGACTTGTTCTAGAGCTATAAAACTATTGGTGAGGCATGGGTCCAAAGATAGACCTGTAAAACAAAATTAGATCCATATGTGGTTCTAGTGAATGTGTCTACAATCTAGAACCATCATGACCTGACTTGGTATTAGGTAATAGACTAATTTTGTTGAATTGAACCTAGGATGGACTTCCATACTTGGTTTTTATTCAGTATATAGTGTACAGGCAATGCTTCATATGTCTTTAGCATCAAGATCATCGGCATCAATTCATTGGCCTTTCAGATGAAGGATATATTGATAATATTTTGAGAGATATGGACTAGAAAATTGTAGTTCAGATGAATCACCAGTATTAAAGAAGATAAACTAGATCTTGGCTAGTGTCCATAAAATGATCTTTAAATACAACAAATACGCCAAGTACCTTATGCATCCACTGTTTGTAATCTCATCTATGCAATGACCTGCACACATCCTGATATTGCTTTCAAGGTGAGTTTACTTGGTAGATATCAAAAAATCCCAGAATGGCTCATTGGAGAGCTATCAAGAAAGCAATGCAATATTTGAAAAGGACTAAAAATTATGTACTTACATTTGATAACTCTTGTGGTTTGAATGTTCTTGGTTACAGCGATGCAAATTAGAAACTAGAAAGGTTATAATGGCACATTGTAATCAACTTTGAGTTACATTTTCACAATGGTCGATGGGACTATTTCTTGACGCAATATGAAGCAAAGTAGCATTGTCAATAATGAAAGTTGAGTACATAGCTTGTTCTAAGGCTAAAAGGCAAGCAAGATGGCTAAATATTTCCTCGTGGATCTTAGAATTGTTGATCATGTTAATAGGCTAGCAAAAATATTATGTAATAATGTTGCTGCCTCTCTTCCTAAGGATGCAAAATGTCATGCTAAACTGAAGCTCATTGAACTCCAATTCTATTATATACATGATATAGCTGAGAATAAATTTGCTACCATCAATTGGATCCCTTTGGAAGACAGTCTTGCAAATCCCCTCAAAAGCCTGGTTATAAAAGTCTTTAAGGAGCATGTACCACATATGGACATGTGGATGATGTATTTTGATTTTGGAGCTTCTATCTCTGGCTGATTTGTGTTGCATTATGAACTTCATGCTAAACTGAAGCTCAGTGAACTCCACTGCTATTGTATATGTGATATAGCTGAGAAGAAATTTGCTACTATCAATTGGATCCCTTTGGAAGACAATCTTGCAAATCCACTCAAAGGCCTTGTTATGATAGTCTTTAAGGAGCATGTACCAGATATGGATGTGTGGATGATGTATTTTGATTTTGGAGCTTCTATTCCTGGCTGATTTGTATTTCATTATAGACCTTAATGATTTCCTTTTTCTGTAAAACTAGCAGGCATATTGAATATTTAAAAATTATCCATTGATGATTTGTGCTATTATTGCGACATTAATGAATACACATTGCGCGCTGTATGTTGTTTTATTGTATGGCCTATGGGAATACCACAGATCACTGGGCAGGATGATTGCAGTCACCTACGAGAGGATCTCAGTGATCAGTTGGGGTGATTCTTGAAATATTGAGGTCAAGATATAAATGGGCATCATAACCTGTCTGCCTCTCACTAGGAATGGTGTTTACTCAAATGTGGTATGTCCTAACTCCTAACCACAATTTATTCATCCAAATGAAGCATGAGGACCTTTGATAGAAGGCACTAAAACATCTCACTACTACCTTTATTTGCTTGACTTCGGTTATAGCTGTACTTTGACGTAGAACTAGGAAAGATTTTAAATCCCATGGAACGAAGATGTCCCGATTTCTCTATGGAACATAACACCCTGCTGTCCTATCTCGTCTCGACGGCAATCCTGGTAGATATCTTGCATCTTTCTTCCCTTCTTCTGTCCTTTTTTTCTTTTTTCTTTTTTTTTCTTTCTTCCTTCTTTTCTTTCTTTTCCTTTGTCTTCCTTTCTTTCCTTTCTTTTTACTTTCTTTTCTTCTCCTTTACTTTCTCTTTTTTCATTTTTCATCTTTTTTCCTCTCATTTTTTTCGTTTCTTTGTCTTTCCTTCTCTTCTTTTTCTTCTTCTCACCCCGTGTGGATGAGTTTCGAAGTCCCGAACCCATCCTAGTCCTGTTTTCTCACAGGAAGGGGATGAGATGGCCGGAATGCCCCCCTCCCGTTGGGATGCAAAACATTGGAACTATGAATCATTTTACTATTGAGTTTGCATGGGTACTGTTAAGTAGAGTTCTTCTGGTCCATTGCCTGAAGAATCCATGAACTTGCACGAAACTAGGAGATTAACCTACTTCTGCAAAATTAATTTTAAAATAAAACAAATTTTATAAAATAATAATAATTAAACTGTAGGTCAAATGGGAGATTTTTGGATGTTCTGGCATCATAGATTAATTGTAATAGTTTTCTTGTTTTTCAAAATTGTTTTTGTCTTATGCAAATTCACTTGATAAGACAATTGTAGAGTAGTGGTGGAAGTTTCTCAATTTTGGTCATCTGAACATCCTGATTTAACGGGTTTACAGAGTAATGGAGGACATAATACATGGAGCCATTAATTTTATTTTCTGCTTGCTGCTATTACATGTTTGTTTGATGACGGGTGGAGCATCACAATTTTGTTATTTATTCCTTGGCAATCCTCATTTTCAGGAAAAAATTTACTTGATGCAAGTGGATTAATATACCACTATATGACACTTGAGAGAAACAATTTAGGTTATAATGAGCCTCAGCATCATATAACCTAATAACTTGAGAAAGCTGATCCATAGAAGACTAGAGACTGGCCCTCTCTTCTATTTTCCATCAGGTGGAGGAGCCAATTTTTGATATAGTGATCTATGGTCTTTGTTCTGGAATATCTCAAATTACATTAGAGGTGCTAGAAGATTGGTGTTTAAGGAGCCAATTTAATTGCAATGATCATCTCTATTTGATATTTATATGACTCGGGTGGGCTAAGTCTAAATCCCTTGGTTGCAATATATTATCAGTTAATGATTAAACTGAAATATATAACAGAAACTTCTTGAAACATTATCGATGAGGGGCCATTTAGGATGATACTTTTGTCATAATCAAGAATCCTTGTTTGGGAGATTTTCTGTCTTTTTGTTGCACAGTTGGTTTCTTTGGACAGTTTGCATTTTCAATTTTTTAACTTGAGGATTGCACGAAGTCCTTTTATTTGTAGATGAAGTCTTCATTAGAATCCTAGCATATTTAGCTTGTCAGTACTTATCAATGCAGAAAATTGGTAAGCTCATGATTGAATGTATCCCTTTTCTCATTATTTTTAGAATTTCCAAAAGATTGGATATCATTGCTCATCTTGTGCAAGTTATTCTCCCTTTTTCTCTAGTATATATACATATAAACATATATAGGGTAAGTTATTGACTTTCATGTGGGTGATATAATTATATATCACTATTAGGAAGATTATCCCAACCCAAGTTCTTATTGTGTCACCTTGAAGCTTTGAAATAGCAGTTTGATCTTAGAGAAGGTAATGAGTTATGAGTGACTATCGATTAGGAAGGATTTGTTACATTAACAAAATGTTTTGATGAAAGGAAAAGTTTATTTGGAATTATATTTCTTGAATCTTATTGTGCTTGAGGCACCCTTGGCATCCTTAAGGTAAACTAGTTTCAGGTCCTAATGGTCCTAGGGGATGTGTGAGCTTCTAAATTTCAATTCTTATCAATTGGTAGGTATTTATGCAAGCCGTTTCCTTTCCTCATGTCACTTAACCAAGGAACATATGATCATCTATGAAGAGTTATGATAAAGTTTATGCTAGTTGTATTAATTTCTTAAACACTTTCTTAGTTTCATCCATATAGCTCAGCATATCTAAGCTGGGGAAAGGATTGCTGGTGAAGGCAAAAAAATTGCTACCAATCAATTACAGGACTTGGTGCTTTGTAATTGTAATAATTGATTCATCATCCTATTATTTGGATGTGGTGGAAGAAACGAGTGATTAGAAGCATATTTTCATTATAAGCTCAAGTGTTAAAGAACTGATTTAAGCTCAAGTGTTATTTAACGTGAACCACCTTTTTTGAAGCTTTATAATCCTTATTTATACCTTGAGTGAGGTTCGCCTTTGAGCTCAGGTAGGAGAAAAGTCTGTATCTTCAACAACTGATTATATTGTTTATATTCAAAAAATGATTATATTGTTAGGTGGTGGTGGCAATCCAAAAGAGGAACACAAACAAGTCCTTTGAGTTATACCAGTTTTTTAGAGTGCATATTTGATGAATAAACATTTGAATATGATTACCTGTTTTGCATGGTGGGTGCTAAGGTTGACATAATTTTCCTGGAATATGGCTCTTTACAGAGGTGAGGGTTAGAGAGAGAGAGAGAGAGAGGGATTCTATAAAGTTTGTTGATGTTTCTCTTTTCCTTTTTTTATGTTTTTTTTTGCTTTTTTTGGGAGGGGCTGTATTTTGTGTGTTGTCAGATGTGCATCTCATTGGGCTGTCCTTTTGTCGTTTAGTTTGCATAAAACAAAATAAGCATATATCTGCTTCCAGTCATTGAAAGTTGAAAAATGCATGAAGAGGTGACCTTCATTTTTGTCAGTGTTCTTGGGATTCTTAAAGTTATTCTTTTTGGGCATTTGCTATCACATGTTTCAATGAAGTAGGTGACATTTGAGGTCTGGGCATAGCGGCTGAGGTTGCTTGGAAACTTCTCAGCTGTGCTAAAGGAGTACGAGTACTCAGCTGTAAAATCACCCATTCATCTCCTACAGTCTGCTGGATGCAACATGTAGCAGTGTTGTGAGAGCAAGTTATGGTCACTTTATTACACCAACTTTTGCTATTTTAGTCTGGCAGCCTATTAATATCATCCGATAATCCTTGTTTTCCTGAACATAATGCCCAGAAAAATAAGTTTCTAACCCTGCTGGTATTTTTCGTTTTCTGTTAATATCATTGGAAGATAGGTTCTGTTTGATTTATAAAGTTTTCTGAGACTTCTGTAAACATGGACTGTTTGCCCTTCACTCTCAGATATGGGTGCCCAGCTATGGAGGAAATTGAAAATTTTAGCAGTCTTTACAAGAAGCAACTGGATGAGATTGTGGAGTGTGGGGAGATACCTTTAGATTTGGCTCTAGAGGTATGCATCAAAATTTCTTTTTCTGGAGATAACTAGTTGAACTATGATCCAAATTCCAAACCAAATTTTGAGATTTTGGGCTTCTGAATGCGAGATGGATTTAATGTTCATATGTGCCACATGAATGTCTCCTTTTCAGGTATCATCTCCAGGGGCGGAGAGACTCCTAAAGGTACCTGAGGATTTGGACCGGTTTAAAGAGATGCCCATGAGGGTGCAATACCAGGAAGAGAGTCTTGATTCCAAACACCACCAGCAAAAAGATGGAGTTTTCGTGTTAGAGTCATTTGAAAGTGCTACCGCACAGTGTGTGTGGAAACTTGCAGATGTTAAAGAGAACAGGGCGGAGGCCGGTAAAGGAAGGCCATTAAGCAGGAAGCAGAAAGACTGGAGACTACGACTACCTTTCGAAGCAATAAAGAGGGTGACATTTTACTTAAATTGATCACTGTGTTTTTTGGCAATTGGTCCATGATCAGATTCAGCGCATACCTGTAATGTCAGATCTAGTGATGTTGATAGCCTTTCCATTACAAATTTTTACAGAAGAAAATCCCCTCACTCCCTAGACCTGATGGTGATTTTCATCACTTCAACTAATCATGGCAAGAAAGGAAGACGAATCCGGATTAATCTGTGCCACTGCGCCGCATTGATGCTTATCAACATACTCAGCAGCCTTCTTGAAATGCTCATGGTTTCGTATGAAAACGTGTCCTTAATTCAGGGTGCATGGTCCCTGGTAGAGAAAGAAGAATGTGGAGAGACAAGCTAATGACGTACTTGTCTTCTGTATCAACTTGGAGGTTGGAATTGCTCATGTAAACGCTATAAAACTCATAATATAAGTAAACATCGACCACCATTGTTATTGCTATTACTGCTATCATTTTTCTTGCTGCCACTACCAATGCTACTATTATTACCGTTATCACCACCATAGCGACTATTACTACTACTATGACTATGACTGCTATCATCATCATCATCAAGATCCATGGAGTCGATATTGAGATCCATGTCGATCGATCGATGGAATAATTTTGGATCGAATCAATGTGAATCGACACGGAAGCGAAGAAAAAAATCGAAGAAGAGGAAAAAGAGGGGGAGAGAGGGAGAGGGTGGTTGGAGGAGATACCAGCGGTGGCCACTAATAGGAGTGAGCATAGTCCTGTTTGGATTGGTTTCATACTCAAACCTAAGCCGAACTAGTCCGAAACAGTAACAAAATCGGATCAATAGAAGATTGAAATCAAACCAAACTAACATGATTTAAACGGTTTGATTTGGTTTGGTTTACTGATTTTTTTTTTTGATTCATGAAAATTTTTTTTTCACATAAGAGTACCATTAAAAAAATTTATCAAGTAAAATTATTTAAATTAACATAAGATATTGTCAGTTAACTAAATAAAATTCTTAAACAAACACTATCATTAAGGATTAAGATCAAAATTCTAACACGTTACAATAAAAATAAACAATCCAGTAAGTAAGTCACTTGGGGTTTAAGGCTAATCAATATAAAACTAAATTGATAAACAATATCATAAATCCAGAATTATTTTCTAGTGCATTAATACTCTAACATAAACAACACTCTAATCAAAATAACATCGTTTTATTAAAATCAGTCCCGTTCGGTTTGAGAACGATTTTATTTACTGATAAATCTGAACCAATCCAAATCTATTTTTTATATGTCAAAAACCAACCAAACCGAATCAAATAAAATTTTAAACCAAACCAAACTTGAGGTTTGGTTTGATTTTATTGATTTGATTGGTTCAGATTCGATTTTTGCTCACCCTTAGCCACTAGCAGACCATGGGCATATTCTGAGGGCCATTAAAGTGTTTGCTTCCTTCACCAAATCACAATCGAAAGAGAGGAGAGGAAAAGAAAATGAGGGAGGAAAAGTCGGCGGAAAGGCTATTGAAGAGCCTCTGACTGACCGTCGGACGATGAAATTGCGGCCTACAACTTCACTGGCATGAAATAAAGACGATCACCCCCATTTCACGAGATTTTTTAAAATAAGCTCAACCACAATAAAGCCTGCAATAGGTTTGTCGGTTTCACTTAAGCTGGCTTTACTATTAATCGTCATTTTGAAAAAAAATATGATGAATAACGGCAGTCACCCATGTTCTGTAACTATAGCTCCATACGTGCCTTTTCCACCATCCGATGGGTACAGTGGCCATCCAGCACCCTCCAACAGCCACTCCATTGGCGTGCCTCCCTCTAATATCCTCACTCCCCCTCTTTTTTCATCTCTCAATTAAACATCCTATCAGGCGGACATGAAGCCACAGAGGCCTCCGCAATCCTTCGGTAGCGGCATCCTCTCTCTTTCTTTCCTCTTCTCTCTCTTTCTCTCTTTCTTTCTCCCTCGTTCAATGTTTCGATTCGGAAGACCAAATCATCCCGATTTATGGCCGATACAACTCAGAATGTCTGGAATCTTCCAGTTCGGAATAATTCGAACAATTTGGCTAACGTTGATTACCACTGCTACTTTTGGTGCTGCTATTGCAGCTATTATTTCTACTGTTGCTAATAATAATCATCATAATCATAATAATTATCATAATCATAATAATCACCATCATCACATTATCATTATAATAATTATCGCAATTACATAAATCCTGGAATGTGATTAGAAACCATGCTTTTTGTTGGGGGGTAACACCTTGGTCGCCACAGAAGGACAAAGAAAGTTTTGACGTACTTTGAGTATTGTTTGAATCTTCTTGATAATTGGCCTAGGAATTAGCCGGCCGGACATTCTAAAGGAATGGCTATAAGAAGAAGAAACTGAAATAATACTAACTATTGGGGGAAAAAATCCCCTTTAATACCAAAGCCTAGCTTCGCCAATCATTGAGCGGAGCTGATCTCTAAGGGGTTCGGTGGCACTATGCCCGTTCCAATCCCCGTCTAGGGGTCAAGTTAAGGGACATCGGGCTATTCCCTCCTATAAGGCTAATAGGCCTCACCATCCAGTCGTGTCACTCCGCTCATCGGTCATATGCCACGTCGCCTCACTATCTCTTTGACGGCCCACTACGCGCCGAGCAAGTTTATGATAGATGTCAGAAGCATTTAAGTACATCCTCTGTCGTCCGATATGATGGGACACTGAGGAAGCGGCCCCTTGTCCTTTCAACCTTGACCTTAGTCTCTTTCTTTTTTTGGAGGAGCATTAATAAAGTTGCGACACCGATCTCTATCTCAATGATCGGTTTAGGTATCTTACCGATCCATGTGCCAGCCGATCCACTCTAAAGTAATCACCTGAACATCAGGTTTAAGGCCAAAGGAAGCCTGATGGCCACGTTATTCTCAGAAATTCTTGATCGATCTTTACTCCTAATCAGACCAAGGATCCTTCACTATTACAACTTACTTTCTGAAAAGACTGGCCCCTACCATCAAACCCGATCTCCATCAGCCTATAGGTTGATGAACCCGAATGAGGTAGCCGGTTCCCTTCTAACCAATTTCTTTAAATAATAGATCTCTGATAGTCTTTAGACTTCGACATCAGAGGAAGGATCAGACATCGGACATCAACCAATTCTCTTGAAGGCAAGTCGAAGGATCATTTGTAACTTTTGGTTAAAGCACATCAAGTCAGAAAACATCACCGCTATCTTACTTGTCGCCCATACATCTATTCAACCCAAATCACATCTCTTTCCCTGCCGGCGACATGCCAGACAAAAATCCACCTATCAATGACATACATAACGAAATCTGTATGGCTTATCATTACTAATCTTCCTATAAATAGAGGTAAAAAAGGAGACTCTCAGGTATGCCCCACGTGTGCTCAATACATCCTATGCTTTCCTGCAACTCCCTCTCCTCTCCTCTGTTATGCCAAATTCTTGATTTGACCATCGAAGAGTCCTCATCAGAGCCAACTCTGATTGGGACTTGTTTTGTAGGAACGTCACTCCAATGATCTCCGACTTATTTCAACCGTATCTGTATGTGGTCAGAAATCTTTCACAATAGATTGACGCTAGAGAGAGGGCTCAGGCCCGCTCTAAGAAGGAGAAGAGAAAGCTATTTAACTACCATGGCACCGTGTAAAGGGGCATCTTCTCACTTGTCAAATATTGCTGTTTTTCAATCGGTGGATAATTCTCCCAACTAGCAAGCTTCGGCACCATCATCGGAGAATCCACCGTCGGCCGCTTCGCCTTCTAGAGTGGCTGTCGGCATGGATCAGTTCAACCTACTAGTCCAGTGATATGATCGCGATATTGTCGTTAGGATATCATGATTATCAATCTAATTTCGACTTCAATAAAAATTAAAAACACATAGAAAATAGCGAGTCGAGTCGAATCCATAGAGAAGACAGGATTTTGATTTGAAATTTTTGATTTTGTAAAAAAAAATTAAAAAAAATAATTTAAGTCAAAAAATAAAAATTAAAAATATAAAAAATAAATTCGGTACTAAGATCTACTAACTAGATCCTAACTTCTACTTGCAATAAAAATAAATAACAAGAATTTAAAAAGTATAAAATAAATTGATACTAAGATCTACTAATTAGATCTTAGCATCTAATTGTAAAAAATAAAAGATAGGAATTTAAAGTGCAAAAAAAAATAAATTTTGTATTAATTGAAATTTAAATTCAAGTACAAAAAATTTAAAAAATAATAATAAAATAAAATAAAAATAAAATTATAACAAATATCTGAAGTTGATCAGTCCAGTCTCGTTGAAAAGATGGTTGATGATCTTTCCACCTTTCTTCGTACTCCGTAAAGCAAACCGACTTTTCTTCTTCTTTCCCTTGGATCTCTAAAGCTCTAATATTTTTTTTATTTTTTTCCTCACTTTTCATGAAATTTTTTTGCTCTCAAGACTTATTCCCAGACCTCCTATTTATAGATGAATTTTTTATATTTTTTTGGTAAGAAAAGGAGTTCTAAAATTCTTAAAAAATATATTTTATTCATAAAAATTTTTCTGACCATTAAATCAGTTTTGGATCACTCAGATCTACCCAAAAATCATAGTTTAATTCCTTATCAATGTCGGATTCAACCACAGCCATTCGATCTGGGTTCAGATTTGTTTTGAACCGTTGGATCATGCAGTTTAACTCCTTATCGAAGTCGAAAATGATGCTGGCCGTCTGATTGCATGATGGATTGAGTTTCAACCGTCGGATCATACAAAAGGTTCCTCTTATCAACCGACAACGAACAGCAGCCGTTGGATCTAAGTCGTGATGATTGTAGATCGTTGGATCGTACAAAATCATCTCAACCCATCATGAGCCGCCCTTGTGGATCATGTATTATTTTCGATGGACCGTGCCCTGACTCTGTGGATCGAGCGGCCGGTCCACCATGCATCGAAGGCTATAAAAATTATTTTTTAAGATATTTTGACTTGATTTTTGCTTCAATTTTTACCTGAAAAATAAAAAAATATATATATTAAATTTTTTTAAAATTTTTTATTATTTTGATACTTAAATTTTTAATTAAATTAATATCTATTTTTATAAATATACTCTAATTTTATATTTTTTTAAAATTATCTATTTTTGTAAGAAAATCTAATTTATTTATGAAATTAAATTTTTTAAGAAGATGTTAGCACCATAAATTATCAAAAAATTTTAAAATAAATATAAAAATATATCACTTATCATCCAACAAATTCGAGATCTGATTGCAGCAATCCAAACAATGCAATAGAATAACCCTCCACCACTTACCATATTTTTAATTGAGCATCCTCAAATTTCCCTACAAAGACAGACTCACCAGAGCTGCCTGAAAGAGCTAGAGCATGGTGCACGATGGTCCCCGAGTCTTCACTCAAAGTATGACTCTACTCTGAGTCATGCCTATTCTTCTCATTCTATGGCATATACCACCAGAGACATAGAGATCGAGCATAAGCTTTGAGATGTGAAACAAATGATCGAGGCTTTGCAAAACCAAACCCCAGTCATCATTTTAAGATGCCCCAATTAAAAGTTATGATGGATCGACTGACCTTATGGACCACTTGAAAAATTTTAGAGCGATAATGCTTCTTCATGGAGCCATTGATGCCATCCTCTATAAGGCCTTTCTCTCCACTTTAAAGGACGTGGCTCGATACTGATACTCCAGTTTGAAACCGTAAATAATTTTCTCTTTCAACCAAATGGGTCACCTTTTTGTGGTCCATTTCGTCAGCAGTAGGAGGCAAAGGAAGGGGTCTGATTCTCTCATCAACATAAAGCAAAAAGAAGGGGAGTCTCTTCGATCTTACCTTGGCCATTTTAACACGATCATTTTGGAAGTGTGCGACTTAGATCAGTCAGTCGCGATGGCTACCTTAAAGGGTGGGCTTTTGAAAAATGGTCTCTGATACTTTTTGGAGAAGTCCTACCCTTGTGATTTCGTGGAGATGTTAACCAGGATAGAGAAGTATGCCCGGACTCATAAGGCTTTTGGGGTTGAACCCACCCCTAGGATAATTTTTGGAGAACAAAAAAAAAAGAGCCTGAGAAGCCTCAGCCGCAAGAAAATCAAAAAAAAAAATCTTCGACCAGCCCGATCTCCTCCAAAGCGCCAATGATCCCGAACCCCCCGGGGGGGCGCAAGCAAAGAAATTTAATGGAGAAGCGGCATCTATCTCCACTTAGGAAATTCACTAATTATACTCCTCTTAGTGTTCCTCGAATGCAGGTCCTCATGGAGATTCAGGACCAAATCGCACAATCCCAGAGAATGAGGGGGAACTCGATGCATCAGAACTCAAATAAGTACTGTCTTTACTATCGCAACTATGGCCACGACACTGAAGACTATATCCAGCTGTGTGATGAGATTGAAGAACTCATACATCGTGGGCAGCTGGATTGATTCATCAGACACCACCTCGAGCAACGTGAGGAACGTTGAAGAGATTCCCCACAACCTGAGCAGCAGCAATGACCTCTGGAAGACGACCTCCAGCAGGGATCATCAATGTAATAGCAGGGGGGCATCAGCCCTGGATCGAAGAGGAAGCCGAATCATTCAAAAGGCCAAAGATTGAGGAGCCCATCACCTTTACCGAAGAAGACACTCAAGGAGTTTTATATCCACACAATGATGCGGTAGTTGTAACTCTAAATATAAAAAATTATGATATATGTCGTGTCCTGATAGATAATGAAAGTTTAGCAGACGTGTTATTTTATGATGCTTTTCTTAAAATGAGGATACCCCTTGAGCACCTAGGGAAACTAGATGCCCCCTTGGTAGGGTTCACTGGCGATGCTATATCTATTGAAGGGGTTGTCACATTGCCCATAATTGCCGGCCAAACTCCTCGACGATCGATGGTCCAGATGGACTTCCTAGTGATACGAGCGCCCTCTGCATATAATGCTATCATTAGACACCCAGGCCTCAACATCCTTTGAGCGATAGTGTCCACTTACCACCTCAAAATGAAATTCCCAACCTATAAGGGGGTCGGTGAGGTCTGGGGGGACCAAATTTTGGCATGCTAATGCTGTACCATTTTGCTTCAAAATGCCAGACAACCTGAAACTTATCCTATTGATAGGCTTGACACCCACAATGACCTGACGGAAGAATGTGGGGAGCCGGTAGAAGATCTGAATGCAATTCTGCTAAATGATGAAAACCTGGGACATATGGCACGAACGGATCCAAACTGGATCCAGAAGTAAGACAACAACTAGTTTTTTTTTGCAGAAAAATGCAGATATTTTTGCTTAGACTCCTACCAACATGCCCGGGATCGACCCCATGGTAACGATGCATCGACTAAGTGTCAAGCCCACCTATCGGCCAGTCAAGCAAAAAAGAAAGAACTTTGCCTCCGAATGACAAAGAGCAATGGCTAAAGAGGTAGAAAAGCTGCTGAAAGCCAATTTCATTCGGGAAGTAACTTACCCCAACTGGATTGCTAATATTGTCTTAGTAAAGAAGGCAAATAACAAATGACAGATCTATATAAATTTTACAGATCTAAATAAAGCATGTCTGAAGGATAGCTATCCTCTGTCCTCAATTGATCAGTTGGTAGATGCTACTTTGGGACATGACCTCCTCATCTTCATGAAACTTTCTCAGGATACAATCAAATCCAGATAGTACCTAAAGATTAGAAAAAGACCGTCTTTATTACTGATCGAGGTCTCTTTTTCTACAGGGTTATGCCTTTCGATCTAAAGAATGCAAGCGCTACTTATCAACGCCTGGTAAACAACATGTTTAAATATCAAATCAGTCAAAATATAGAGGTCTATGTAGATGATATGCTCATCAAAAGCAAAACTTTGTGCTGTCATGTAGACGATCTCAAAGACCTTTGCCACACTTCAAAAATATCGGATGAAATTGAATCCGACAAAGTGCACCTTTGGCATAACCTCAGAAAAAATTTTGGGATTCTTGGTGTCAAGTCGGGGTGTAGAGGCCAACTCGGAGAAGATCAAAGCCATCCAGGACATGGGTCCTTCGAAAACCATAAAAAAGGTCTAAAGTATCATGGGACGGATGGCAGTACTCAACCGATTCGTATCCAAATCAACTGAACAATACCTCCTATTCTTCAAGATTTTGAGACAACCTAAGGACTTTTTGTAGACCCCACAATGCGATCATGCCTTTAAAGAGTTAAAGAGTTACTTGGCTTCTCCACCACTCCTCAATAAGCCAAGGACGAGCGAAGAACTCTATTTATACCTAGCAGTGTCGTCCGTTGTTGTGAGCTTTATTTTGATTTGGGAACAAGAAAAAGTTCAAAAGCCTTTCTATTATGTTAGCCAAACCCTCCATGATGCGGAGATTCGGTATATTAAAATGGAGAAACTCATCTTCGCCCTTATTATTTCCATCCAGAGACTTCGGCCCTATTTTCAAGCACATCCAGTCATGGTCATGACGGATCAACCCCTAAAGACGACCTTACATCGGTCAGACACTTCAGGACGATTGTCAAAATGGGCAGTCAAACTCATAAAATTTGGGGTGGAATTTAGATCTCTATCTTCTATTAAAGTATAGGCCCTGATTGATTTCATTGTAGAATGTACTATTCCTGAAGATCCAACAGAGTTGGAAGTGGCTAGAGGAATCGAAACACCCGATCTGAACCTACCCCATAAATTAGATTTTTGGACCATAAATGTAGATGGATCACCAATTCTATTGGGTTCGATGGGTTCATCACGGAATACGTCTTATAGTTCAATTTTTTTCATAATGAGCAATGAAGCTGAATACGAAGCCCTCTTAGCTAGATTAAGAATAGCACAAAAATTGAGAGTCAAAAAGTTAAGGATTTACATTGACTCATAATTGGTGGCTAGGCAAGTCAAAGGAGAATATGAAGCACGAGAGAAAAACATGAAAAAATATCTCTCGAAGGTACCTCCATATTTTTTGATTTAGAAATTCAACAGGTACCTTAGGTGGAGAATTCAAGGCTGATCTACTCTCCAAATTAGCCACCTCTGCACCAGGCGATCTCCCTAAACACACATTCTTTGAAGTATTGGAGAGACCAAGCTTCGAAGACCTGACCTATGTTCTACAAATAGAAGAAGAACCCAGCTGGATCGATCCTTTCGTCCGCTTCCTGAAGGATGGAATTTTGCCGATAGACTCAAAAGAGGCCAAGAAAATTAGGCACCAGATTCCTCATTATATCCTCCATAAAGACAAACTTTATCGACGATCTCTTTCTTTATCGCTCCTTAGATGTCTCTACCCCTCTGAGGTAAATTATGCTCTTCGGGAGTTGCATGAGAGGATATACGGGAGCCATGTGGCTGAAAAGTCGCTAACTTATAGATTAGTATGACAGGAGTATTATTGGCCCAAGATGCAGGATGACGCCATCGATTTCATCAAGTGTTCTGACCAGTGTCAGAAGATTGCCTATGTTCAGCACCAGCCAGCCGTCCCATTGGCTCTGATTACAACTCCTTGGCCCTTCATGCAATGGGGAATAGACATCTTGGGTCCTTTACCACTGGCTTTGGGATAAAGAAAGTTCCTACTCATGGAAATAGACTATTTCACTAAATAGATAAAGGCTGAGCCTCTGGCCTGAATTATTGAGACAAAGGTAACAAACTTTGTTTAGAAATCCATCATTTGTAGGTTTGGCCTCCCACGAGTATTGATTACAAATAATGGGCGGTAATTTTTTGGGTTAAAGTTTGTTGAATTCTATCGAGAATGGGGCATCTCTTAGCATTTTACATCAGTAGGACATCCATAGGCAAATGGTGAGATCGAAGTCACCAATCGGACTATTTTGTGAGGACTAAAAGCCAGGATCGATCGAGCCAAGAGAGCCTGGATTGATGAACTCTATAGCATACTATGGACCTACAGAACCACTCAGAGGACTCCAATAGGTGAGACTCCCTTCCACCTTTCTTTTGAAACAGAGACCATCATACCGGTGGAGATCGGACTTCCATGATTCTGGATCGAGAATTATAGCAACGAAGCCAATACGAAAAATCTTCGGACAAATCTAGATTTACTGGAAGAAGTCTGCGAAAAAGCACGAGTTCGGATGGCAGCTTACCAACAAAAGATGGCCTGATATTATAACTCTCGTGTCAAGAATAAAGAATTTAGGATCGACGATCTAGTCTTGCACTGGACCAAAATCTCTCAACCTGTAGAACATGAAAGTTGGCTCCTAGATGAGAAGGTCTTTATCAAGTGGAGGAAATCGTTAGATCCAGAACCTAACATTTAAACAACACAATCAGAGAGGCGCCGCCCCACCACTCCATAACACCCGAGATGTGGAGCTTCTCTCAAATATTCTTTCTCTTATAAAGAAAAAAGCTGAATTTAAGCATCTCATAATCACTTCTATTAACCGATGTGTTGTGGTGACTACTGATTAATAACAAGTTTCACTCCAATTGGTGTGCACTTAAAACGTAGATGTGAGATAGCCATTTTATTTTGTCTCATTTTTCTCAAATTCTGAAATGACAGACACTTAATATAAGTACAGAGGCACAGACATATTACACCCTTAGGCAAAGCGGCGTTTTATATTTCTACATCAACACGTATGCAATTATTCTCTCTCAACCTAGTAGAAGCAGTGAATGTGTTGGACAGGGATATTAAGCCTGACCCAAAATATATTCCTACCGAATACCCAAGCAAGACTCACCTCCCGTGGGATCTGTGTCACCTTAATCACCGATCCCCTGAGTCAAGTGAATCTTGCCCCCAACCCACATACGCCTTCAGATTACTACTAACACTGCACGGACATGAGCAATGTACAATGACGCCCAAACACCAATCCAATTCATACATCAAGCCTTCAGTCCGCATTATGAATGAACCAAATTAAGATAAAATACTTCATTCATACTAGTTATGGAGTTACAATAAAAATAATGAACAAAAAGAGAAAGGGCTCGATTTCGACCAATGAAGATTACAAGATAGGAATTCTTCCTGGTGATCTTTCAGGACCGAGGACAAGTACAATGGCTGAACTCTCTCGCTCTTTAGGATTGATCTCTAGGATACTGAGAAGACTAGTATCTATCTCCCAAAAAAGCTCGAAGACTTATGCTTCGCACTCCTCGAACCCGGCTCTGAAGGCTTGTCGAGACACACTGGCAACCCAGGCAGCCATCTCTTTTTGAGCAGCTTCGAGTAAAACTTTGTTTCTGATCCTGCCTTCGGTAGTTCTTTTTATAGCTTCACTCTCCGCCAGTCTGATTCGAAGCTCTACCATCTCTGATCTCTCTTTCTCGATCATCTTAAGGAGATTGGTGTTGGCCGGTTCGAGCAAAGCAAGATCCACTTGGAACTTATCCGACAGCTGTCGTTCCTTTTCGATCATCCAATCACGATCAACAACCCTCAGCCACTCCGATTGAAGTTTCCCCTCAAGTTGCCTTATTCGAGCGACTGATTTTCATCATGCTTTACTTGCAGCCTTGGCGATTCTATCCCTCTCCTTGATTAATTTATGCTTCTATGCGAAGTAATCATGCAAATTTAGCCGAGAACCCTCACGAATACGGCTCACTTTGACCGAAAGGTCTTCGTATTTTTTCGTCATAACTAGTAGATCTTGTTCAACCTTGGTCGCAATCTTCTTTGCCCTAGTAAGCACCTTCTATAATGCCCCAATTTGTGGCTGGATTGGTAGTGCCAACCTTATGGTTGGAGAACCAATTCGTTGCCTACATTGATCCGACTAAAGTAAACGCTAAAGATCAAAGGAGGCTATTCTCATAGAAAGAAGACAACACTAATGAGAAGTAAAATTTTCATTTTTATTAATCCAAAAATTTGTTTACATTGTCTAGGCACAAATGAAAATACAATAACATCCTAAATCTTCTGACCTCGGCCTGGGCCACGGAAGGCTCTGAGGCACCTTCCGTCGGTGATGCCCCCACTGAAGCTGGAGGCATGGTGGATGCTGTTGGAGCAGAAGTCCCTTCAGCTATGTCTTTGGCAAATGGTGGGACATCTACAGCAATCACTCCAAACTCCTGCATCCCTTCAGCCTCAGCTGAAGTCGAACCCTCTACGGCTTCTGCTTTTCCAGCAGCTCCCAAAAAAGCCAAGTCAAGGTCAGAGAAACATTCTGCAACCTTCACCTGGCAGTCCCCCTTACCCAGAGCATATACCTCGAGGGCGAAATCCATCTTAATTTTGGAAAGCTCCGTGGATTTTTGAAAGGCCTCCATAGCCGGCCACCCCTCTTCGGTGACTTATCTTTCCATCTTTTTTCAACCTCGAGGACTGCGGCCTATGCTGCCCGATGCCTCTCCTTCTCCATAGCCAAGTCGGCTTCGGCCCTCTTCCTGTCCTCCTCCTTGTTCATCTTCACCCTCTCCTGTTCGTTCCTCAAGTGAATGGCTTCAGCCTTGGCAGCCCTTAACCTCCTGTATGCCTCAGCAAGCTTTGACTCTGCTTCTTTCATCGAGATAATAAAAGTCGCAACTTGATGCCCTAGCTGAACCAATCAAACCCAGCCAGTAAAAATATGAAGAGGCCAAGAAAGGGTTCAGAAGAACTAATCCAAACTAAGGAAGATACTGATTCCTTCTACCGCAGTCTAAGGCTTTGTTGTTCAACCCTCAAAACATCAAGCCCGTGTAGCATCTCCTCCAAAGCCCTTCGGGCATTCTTGTAATCCTCAATGGTGGCGTTGTTGGGGACTTCGGCTAAGTATTCCCACTAACCCACTTGATCGAGAGAGCGTGCTGACATCTCTCCTCCTTGGGGGGCAGGAAGGACTCTCAGATCGAAAACATCAACTTCTGGGGATGGCACGGGGTGAGCATCGGCTAATGGGGAGGCACTAAAGGTGCTCCCCCAGCACTCACCCTGGCAGGTCGTGGTTTCTTCGTAACTCCCACTACGACTGAGAGGGCCCCCTTTCTCTTTTGCTATCACTGGGCATCCCCTTTTCGAAGCACCTCAATTTCTTCCGACCTCATCCCTACATTATTCGATAGTTAACAAATTAAAAAACTAAATGAAAAAAAAAAATAAGGGTCGGCCAAACTAACCTTCAGGGATAGCTGAACTTAACCCAACGTGGAAGAGGGCCCACTCTAACAGCAGATCCTCCACGGAAGTGATCTTATACTTTCACAATATCTCAAAACTATGAAGATCCTCCCTCCCCAGCTCCGGGACATCGAATACAGCCTCCCTTGACCGACCCTGATTTGGTAACATTCAAGACTCGAGAGAAGAATCCGAAACAAAGAAAAATCGCTCCTTCCATCCGTGAATGGAGGTAGGAGCCCCCTTTATCAGGGTGAAAGCACCCTTCGGAGGAGACATGTATCACCAATCCATGGTATGCCTCTTTAGGGTAAAGAAAAATTGAAATAGAAAAATAAAGGATGGATACAAGCCAAAGAGCAAGCAACCATGAATCCAATAATGAAGCGAAAAAAGTTGGAGATTAGAGAACAAGGAGAGAGGTTGAAAAATAAAAAACATTTACGACAAAGGGATACATAAGCAACCAAAGCCCGACCCAGAACGATTCCTCATAAAAGCCGATCCACCCCACAGGAGAATTGCCAAGCCTTCTGCTAGCACTTGGGAATTCAAACTTGAAAGAAGTAGGAATCCTATATCGAGCTCGTATTAGATCCAAATCTTTTGGACCTAGCATAGACTCGATTGTGTCTGATGCAAAAATTGACTCGCTTTCACATCTGACACCGTCCCCCTCGATGCTTTCATCCAGTGCTGGAGAACAGCTTGAGGACCACCTTCCATCGGAGCCCTCGGTGCTGGCCATTGAGAATTAAGGATAAAAGCAAAGAAGGAAAGGTAGTGGGAAGAAACGAGAACCCATCTGTCAACTGAGGTAAAGGAACAAAGGAGGAAGTAGCCAGTGAGGATAATCGATGACCTAAGGAATTGAAAATAAAAGAAATCTCCTCAAACAGGGACTATAGTATACTCGAAGAAGAAACATTAAATCGAGTACACCAAAAACCTTTTCTTTAAAGACTAACCGCCATCCAAACTTTGAAATCTTCAGCGAATAATAGCCGTGTAGCACTTGATGTCTTTTCATTGGTTGGTGCAAGTGGAGAAATGGCTCATTATGAGAAACTCCAATAGTGCGCCGCTCTTTGAATTTCATGAAGATCGATTCCTTCTCCCCTAGCCTTTAATGACTAGATAATGCAGCAGCCTCCCTTTTTGAAAAACATCCCCCTGACTCCGAATAGATGCGCATCCTCTACTATTTGCTATACTCCCATCCTCCGAATCGTCTAAGCTTCGAACTTGGGAGTATGGGGCATATGTTAGGGGGTAACACCTTGGTCGCCGCAGAATGATGAAGAAAATTTTGATGTACTTTGAGTACTGTTTGAATCCTCTTGATAACTGGCCTAGGAATCAGCCAGCTGGACATTCTAAAAGAACACCTATAAGAAGAAGAAACTGAAATAATACTAACTGTTGGGGGGAAGAATCTCCTTTAATACCAAAGCTGGCCTTCGCCAATCATTGAGCGGAGCCGATCTCTAAGGGGTTCGACTGCTCTATGCCCATTCCAATCCCCGACTAGAAGTCAAGTTGAGGGACGTCGGGCAATGCCCCCCCCCCCCCCCCCGTAGGCTTGGTAGGCCTAACTATCGAATCGTATCACTCCACTCATCGATCGTATGCCACGTCGCCTCACTATCTCTTTCATGGCTCACTACACACCGAACGAGTTTATGATCAATGTCAAAAGCATTTAAGTACATCTTCTGCCGTTCGACATGATGGGACATCGATCCTTTCAACCTTGACCCTAGTCTCTTTCTTTTTCTGGAGGAGCATTAATAAAGTTGCGACACCGATCTCTATCTCGATGATCGGTTTAGATACCTTACCGATCCATGTGCCAGCCGATCCACTCTAAAGTAATCATCTGGACATCAGGTTTCAGGCCAAGGGAAGCCTGATGGCGGCGTTATTCCTAGAAATTCTTGGCCGATCCTTACTCCTAATCAGATCAAGAATCTTTTACTATTACAACTTACTTTTTCGAAAAGGCCGGCCCCTACCGTCGGATCCGATCTCCATCAGCCTATGGGTTGGCAAATCCGAATGAGGTAGCCAGTTTTTCTCTAACCAATTTTTTTAAATAATAGACCTCTGATAGTCTCCAAACTTCGGCATCAGAGGAGGGATTGGATATCAGACATCAACCAATTCTCTTGAAGGCAAGTCGAAGGATCACTTATAACTTTTAATTAAAGCACATCAAGTCAGAACACATCACCACCATCTTACTTGCCGTCCATACGTCTATTCAATCCAAATCACATTTCTTTCCCTGCTGGCGACACGCCAGACAAAAATCCACCTATCAATGACATACGTGACGAAATCTATATGGCTTATCATTACTAATCTCTTTATAAATAGAGGTAAAAAAGATGACTCTCAGGTATGCCCCGTCTGTGCTCAATACACCCTATGCTTTTCTACAACTCCCTCTTCTCCTCCTCTGTTGTGCCAGATTTCTTACTTGACCATCGGAAGGTCCTCACCGGAACCAACTCCGATTGAGACTTATTTTACAAAAATGCCACTCTAGTGATCCCCGACTTATTCCAACCGTATTCGTTTGTGGTCGAAAATCTTCCGCAACACTTTTCATGTACTACAAAAATATAGAGGCAGACTTAGAAAAGGACCTCTTTTCCAATTTGCTAGTTACATCCTACGTGGTCCAATAACTATATTCGCTCAACCATGTAGGGTGTGCTAACTCATCAATCTACAATCAGCCATTGCATATTTCTTGGAGGGACTTGCATTTGTTGATGTTAAAAAAATGTGGGAAAAAAACTACCATAGCTCAATGATATGCAAAATCCAAGTACCCCCATGGCATCAATTTTTTTCTAAGTTCACATGACTGTCTTCACCTCTGTGTCATTCACGTGCCCTCTGTATGACTGTCAGCCCGGTCCTAATACAAAAGCACTTCAAAGTTTTACAAGCATTCATATACGAGAACATGGCTCTCGGGAATTTTTGTAATTTAATTTATAAATTCAAAATCTCAGCATTTCAAGATTTTTTACAAAGCCCCTCCCTTGATCTTCTCATGAGATGCAACTATCCATGAGAGTCGAGCGAGATCTTCGTATGCCACAAGGAATTTACACGATCAATCTACATCTTCATATATGAGAGTAGTCAGTTTGTTTTGGACTCAAAAGTCTTTCATCCTAGGAACCATATTTAACATGTAGATGAGGCTTCCCCTCCAGTTTAATTCTGGGAAGGAACATCTCATTGCTAGAGTTCGACCGGAGCAAGAACTGAAACCTATTGTACGTCTTCAATGTCAGCGTCACTTGCAATGGCCCGGTATCTAGAATTTGTACTTGTTTTGCATGATATGCTTTATCCCAGATCATCAACACATTTACAATAATATAAATACATCAATTCAAACATGCATGCTCATCGGTTCACCAAACATAGATTCATCATATGCACTAGAAATCAATCAATGATTTATACTGATCTTATGAAGAAACTCGTTTTTCTCCCGGCAAAAATTACGTCCCCGGTATAACAACTTCCATCTTAAATGATTACCTCCAATTGCTTTTAACATTCATACCGTACGGCTAGACGGCTAGGTTTTCTGGATACTACCACTGCCTGAGAGCCTGACTTCTTGTGCCCGTCCGGAGCACTTCCATTGCCAAAAACAACCATCCCGTGCGCAGGATTCTCTTACAACTCTGGTTAATAGAGGATTTGCCTTCAACATGACCATTTCATTAATAATAATAATAATAATAATAATAATCTGAAATGGCTGACATCAAATTTTTGTTAAGCTAGCTTTTGTCAACGGCAAGCAGGAGAGGGAGGACAGGGCATCACGGGATTCAAAAAGGTTAAAAACAAAATAAACTGCGATGATCAGGCCTGTGATTTTTCTCATCTTCAACAGCAGCAGGAAGTGAAAATATTGCTGCAACGTGCGAAGGAGCACTTGTTTTAAAAAATTTATAATGATTAATTCCACAACAAGAAGAAAAAACACAGTGGAACTTGATTTTTTACAGTATTGACTTGTCACTCGGAACAAAAGGAAAAATGTTGCTTCTTCCTGTACACCGGTTGACATCAAGAGATTGCTAAAGCAACCCCCGAAGCATGACCTTCGAGAGGAGTCAACTCCCTCATTTGCTGGTAGAAGAGGTTTCTTGAGCGTGCAGAAGGGGTTAAGCCAGGTAATTGTAGATCTGAGGATTGTTCTTGTCCCGTTCCAGATATTCCCTGTCGATGAGGCTCTCTATCCTTTTCTTCAAGTCTGCTGGTTTTATTGGAAATTTTAGCTGAAAGAAACACATGCCACCGCGTGAATACCATTCAAAGTGAATAAAGAAAGGAGTTCACTTGTCAGATTGACGTAAAATTACCTGCTGAAAGAGCTCAGTTATTAAAAGCGTGTGGCTTAGTACTTTCCTTGTCTTCATGATACGGACTATAGCCGCATCAACCTGCAATGAGTACAGAAAGAAATGGGGACACAATGAAATTGTCGAGGACACATCTACTCCAAACTTATAAAGACTTCCACCCATATATCATTTGCACAAGAAAGCTTTCTCATGCCATTAGCAAGTGACGGTAGTTGTATAAAACCCAAATTTGTCAATATGATTTGTCGATTCTTTCACAAAGAGGCTAAAAATAAGTCTCATCCCATAAAAGTTGAGTTTCCTTTTCTGCACAAGATCCATGATCAAAAATTTTCCTTCTAGTTCCTCTTCTTCACCATTTTTCCAATGCTCAGCCTAAATAACACATGACCAGACATCTGCAAGGTGGCATCCAAGACTCCAGCCAACAACATACTTCTTGAAACTGAATGATTTTCTCACCAAATTTCTACCTAGCCTCACTCTTGATCTTTCTAACATTTGTCTATCATCCACTTCATATCCTCAAATCAGCTACGATCATATTATGTTTACCAGCCCTCCTGGAAGTCTAAATGATGTTTGACTATTACATGACATAAAAGGTATATCTGCTCTTTACCCACCTAGCTTTTAATCGAGAGATTTTCATCTACTGCCTAAATCTTGTGGGATAGTTTGCGATTGTAAAGACTGTTCTTACAAATTCTCATTGTCCTTGACTCCAACTACTCAATCATCTGCCTGCCTCCATGTTCTTAGCGTTCAAATTTAACAACTTATAAGAATATCTCCTCTGTCCCAACTTTATTGTCTTGGAAGAAGTATTTTTCATTCCACTTCTTTATGCACTGATGCAATCCAATATGTCTTCTTTTCTACATTTTCCCCCTGCCGGAAGTAATGCCCCATTGTCATGCAATCCAGGAGTTAGTAGATAAGTGCAATTTAATATATCTAATCTTTCTATTTTGCCTGGTAGGCATCCCAAAACCTGAAATGCTGTGGATATTTGCTTCTTGATTTATAAGCTCATGAGGTAGGTTTCTCTTCCTGCCACAGTCTTCGTTATTACAAAGCAGGCACCTTTTTCCAAAATTGCTTTTGCTAAGACTCCAATTCACTCAGGGTCGGTGCTAGGGTGAGAGTTAGTCAGTTGTAACTCGCGAAATTTTTGATAAAGCATACTCCAATCCACATAGCCAAACCTGTAATTTTGGGACAAGGCATTTGGGTGAAGATGTGGATATCTTTCTCCCATTTATATCTTCTTACTAAAATCACCAACAGCCAAACATTTACTTCACTGGTCCTTGGCCTCCCCTTTGTAAAGTTTATTTCCTCTATTTTTAATCAGAGGAATGTTTGTATCTTTCAGTCAACAGGATTACTTAACTAAATTATTGAGATAACAGTGTAATATTTGAAAGATATGACTGAACGTCTCAGTCTGTAACAATACCTCCTGTAATAATTCTAGTTTGCAATTTTTTCCTATGTACTCATCTATACGTTCATTTCATTTGGGATCTCATTCCTCAATCATGCATTTGACCGGCCATATAACAAGAAAAAGTCTAATAGGGCAAGCCTTTTTACAGTCAGACAGTTCAAACAAACCTGATATTGACGGTCTTGAAATACTCTTTCAGTGGTGCTTGTGTTTTCTTCCACTGTCTCCTTCATTTGAATTGCGTTTACCTGGTAACATGACATGTTAGCTCTAGCTGCATGCTTGATATTCCATAATACTGATTTGAACAGAGGAGAGCTTACCTTTATACGGTAGAGAGGAGCACTGAATTCTTCATTGAACACAAATGTGTCATCATCCTCTACTTCTCTTCCTTTTGGGATCTGAAACATGCACAGCATTTGAATAAAACAATTGGGCCAACAGAATCGAACAAGTATGAAAGGCGGCATGCACCTTCTGGAGAACTCGGACTTTGCCACATGCAAGTGACTGTAGAGTCCTCCTAAGCTCTTTATCATCAATGCCAGTTGAGTCTTTAATATCTTGAAAACTGAGCTTTTGAGCATCATTGAACAGCATTAATACAACAGTCTGGAACAAGCATGAAGTCATACAAAGCTGAGAAGGAGGTCAAACTAAAGAAATAGTGGAATCGAGCAGAGATCGAAGACATACTCACCTGGAATAATGACACTGCCAATTCTTTTTTACCCTTTGGAAATTCTGCTTTTAAAACACAGTGACCTAATGAATTTTGCCACATCAAGCGCCTCCCACTGTGCTTACTCAAATAGAACTCTTTAAATATATCCTATAATGGTGCAAAGCAAAAAAGAATCAGAAATAACTTTCAGAGAAGACAGATCAAAGCATGAAGCAAAGATTCATAGCACACATCGTCTGTGACCTAACCTGATAAACATTCAGTTCATGTGGAAGTCGAACATCCATAGGAGGATATGTTGGCCAATACCTGCAGAGCACCAGGGGAACAAAAAAAAAAAAGAAATATCATAAAATTAGAAATTGGAGTCAGCTACAAGAATAACACATCTCAAATATCAAGACCTAAATCATATGACAGGCATTAAATGAATGGCACCCACCCAGTCGTTAGGACATGGACGCTCATTTCAATACCAGTTGGAAGTTTTGTTCTGGCTTGGGATGATTGCTTAAAGGAATCATTAATCTCTTTCGATAACTCAATGTCCTGAGAATATATCAGCATGAAACTATTAAAAAATATTCAAAAGATCATGATCAGACAGCATGCTCATCAAATTGCAAGCGCAGATAATTGATAAATAATTTATAAATAACAATCGATTGGTCAATAATTTCCTTGCAGCTGCCCGCCGTAACACACCAAGAATAAAGACACTACTTGATGGATTTCTCCACCACCCCGTGCTTTCAAGCTTTATAATGATGTTTATGTCTCCAAATCTTCTGTATATAGAGAACTATTAAGGGATAGTGACAGAAACCTTTTAGTATTCCCGGCTATTTATCCTACAAAAGCATAAACATATTTCAACCTCAAGGCCTCCTTCACAGTCTCAAACTGGTAGAAAAATAAACGCTTACATGGAAAAGAACTTATGATTGAAAGGGATCCTAAAGATCTGCACCATTGAATCAGCAAGGTCTCTAATTCCTTGGGCATTCATTACCCTCTTCCTCAAACATGGAGTATTCAGGAAGAAAAGCAAAAATTAATTTCTGCAACATGCAAGAGATGGAAATACAGCTGTTGACCTGCAAGCAAGGTCATCTCTTCATCTATTAATGGATATTATGTGGTCCATGGCATCAAATGACTTTCAGATACTCCTCAAGGCTTATTTGGCATTGTATACACTGGAAAATCAAATAATAGTAATAGGAACTGACAAAGGTCTACCAAACAACAAAGAAGCCGCCATGAATGCCACATGGATCAAAGGGAACTGTACATCAAACTGTGTAACAGAAAGAAGTTTTACTTGTCAAAAAAAATATAAGTCATGGCATCCATTAATGACTATGAGGGGTTTTGTGAGCAATAAATGTGCTAAGACATGCTATGTCTATGGTCTATGTAGAGCCGAATTGCCTGATCAGCTGGTCCACAAATAGTTGTTCTGTATATATGTTCATATCATATATTCATGTATATTATATAAGTATACATTATGAACTATGAAGTGCTGCGACCAATCATAATAGCATAAACTGGTATCCACTTCCTATTTAGTGGATTCTTCCTTTAGCATCATTCCAATACTTGCTCCTTCATATTATATATATATATATATATATATATATCGATGAAGCACTCAAGGGCTTCCAAAAAAGTGCCCTACGTTATGCCCTAGTGTTATTTCTGGGTATGATGCAAATCTAGATGATGGAAACTGCTATAAATCCAGCATAATGGGGATTTGATTGGGCTATAGGAGATCCAATTCAATAAAAGACATGAAAAGACAAAACAATATTTTAATACAGACCACACCAAGAAACATTCGAGAATGTTTGTGGCATTTTGTCAATGTAAGAAAGGGGATTCAGCCAAAAAATATCTCAACAACAAATAAATCTATGAGAGTTCCTCTCTGATTGGCTTCAGTAATTGGACGCATTAGAGTGTAAAAATACATAAGTATCTTCAATTAGTGATGGACAGAACCATTATTTAATTAATGTAATGATGATTTATATGGGCACTGCACAAATAAAGCCCCCCTATCTTATTAAAAAACAAAATAACATTTGGTAAGCCTAATTGAACACTTTAGTCAAAGGCTTGTTGCCATCATTAAAAGAAAAAAATGAAATATTTTTGTAGAAGATATTGAGTTACTTCTCTTTTGTTTTTGGGCTTCATGGACATCTTTTCCAGTTTGGGTTACTCGTGCCTGAGGATTCATTTGCAACCTCGGTTTCTACTGTTTTCATTCTTTTTCTCACTCTGTCTTCAGATCAAATCAGTATGAAAGACACACGATCCTTTGAGAGAAGCCTCATATAAAGACTTCTACTTCAACATGTGAAAATATGTCGATCCTGATTAATTGAAGACTTCAATACTGTATAGGCAGTGGATTTAGACTGAGTGCACTAGGATACACATTTACAGGGAATGCAGTACCGCATCCATTATATTTTGCATATACTTTCAGGATGCCTCAATAAAATTATCCTTTAGGCATGTAACAGAACCAAGAATATTTCCTTTTGACTTGAACAATGTGGTGGATAAAGTGTTAATTGGAATTAGGAATGCAAAAGACCATTTTCTCCTTTTTTTTTTTTTTCTTCTATCAAATTTAGTTTAAGAGTCACAATTGGTTTAGTTAGTTAAGTCTAGGTATGATAGTCGAGCAGTAGAAGAGATGAAATTTGAATTGGAAAATAGTGTCTATCATTCTGTCACTATTCTTCTCTCTTATACTTTGAGGTTGAGGTTTGCCCTGAATCATGGATTCTGTTAGGATTTGACGCCTCGAGATTCAGCCAACATTGAGCCCACAGTGAGGTCCGCGGTGAGAAATGGAATCCAATGAGATCAATATCACCCCAAACGGAGCTCAGATGGAGGAGATACGAGCTTTTAAAGTCGGCACGAGATCCGAGGCGATGGAGGACCGCCGGCGGCCGACAGCAGGCTGGTAGAGCGGCGGCGGCGCGGCCGCAAGCGGCGGAGCACGGCCCAGGCGGGGCCAACGTGCGGGACGCACGGCCCAGGCGGGCGCGCGGCCCAGGCAGGCGGCCCAGCCCACGAGTGGGCCCACGGGCACGACCCGGGCCCACGCACACTGGCCAGCCCAGGCCCAGGTGCCGTGCCTAGGCCCTATACCTCGGTCCACCGTAGATCGGGCGGTCCATGGCGGACCACGTGGACCGTCTGGGCATTTTCCAGGCATTTCGCGCGGTCCACGGCACTATTCCGTGGACCGATCGCGATCGGATGGCCCAGGGAGTTTTCGGTCTTGATCCGACGGTTCAAAGACTTGATTTGGGTTGATTAAGGAGTCTTAAACCTAATCTAATTGGATTTTTAGCCTTTAAAAGGACTATGCCTCACAGAGAGAAGGTAGCGGTCTAGTTTTTTGCCGTGGACGCCATACGGATCCTGTGAGGAGAGAAAGAAGAGCGCACATCGCTGAGAGAGGAGCAGGAGGCTCCTGGACAGCGGTGTCGGTCGCTTCAGGGGTTCAGAGAGGTCTTCCAAAAGAGAGCTTTTGTCAGGGAGAACTTCAGGAGAGAGAAATTGGGTGTACAAGGGTTGAGGGAGAGATCTCCTCTTGTAAAATTTCTTTTTCATAGTGAAATTTGCATGCCCCGTGGAGGCGAGCCCTTTTGTAGCTGATCCACGTATTTTGATTGTTTTTTGTTTTATTTCTTCTTTCTTCCTGCTGCATCGCGTGGTACTGAAAAGGTCCTGGAAGATGATGTCCTGACCAGACATCCACCCAACAAGTGGTATTAGAGCGAGGCGGTACAAAGACGCAGATTGCAGCAATGGTGAGCAAGACTGAAGATGGAGGAGACAGGATCAATCAAGATGGAGATCAACAAGTTTGATGGTAAGAGCAATTTCTCCTTGTGGCAGGCAAGGGTGAAGGACGTACTCATCCAACAGAGGTTGATCGATGCTCTCTTGTGCGATGAGAAGCCAACCACCATGGAGATGCGGGATTGCAAACGACTATAGATGCAGACGGTGAGTACCATCCGCATGTACCTGGCGGATGAGATGGTGATCCATGTGCTGAGCGAGACTTCCCCAACGGTGCTGTAGTCGAAGTTCGAGGAGTTGTACATGACGAAGTCTCTCACCAACACTCTTTTCCTCTGGAGGCAGTTCTACCAACTGCGGATGACTGAGGGACAGAGCGTGCAGGAGCATCTGAGCCACTTCCAGAAGATCCTCACCGACTTCCTCAGCATTGGCGAGAATGTTGAGGAGAAGACCAAGGCACTGGTTTTGCTAGCATTGCTTCCACCTTCGTACGAGTCCTTGACGACTGCTCTTTTAGTGGAGAAGAGCACTATCAAGATGGACGAGGTCACCACGGCGATACTCCAGAACGAGGTTCTCAGGAGAGAGAACCCAGCTTCGAGCTCAGATGGCGGTAGCTCAGCTTTAGTGACTTCTGGAGGAGCAGGAGGCGGTAGACGGAGCGACAGGAGATCGCGACGAGGGCGATCTAAGCCCAGGAGGGATTTGAGCAAAATCAGATGTTACCGATGTGAGTTAGAGCATCTAGCCAGAGATTGCCCTCAACTCAAAAATCGGACGGTGGCTGCTGTAGCGACGGCCAGCAGCGATTCAGATGGAGATGTCCTGGAGATATCTGACGAGGTATTTACTTCTTTCCAGTAGTGAATATTAGATTATGCATGCTCCTATCATGTATATTGCAGAAAGGAGCAGTTTGACTCCCTAGAGAACAGTGAGGGCACTGTATATCTGCCGGATAGATCGAACTGTGCGATCAGAAGCATTGAGACGGTCAACTGTAGGACACATGACGGTACAGTGAAGAGATTGAGGGAGGTCCGATACATACCCAATTTCGGACGAAATCTTATCTCACTCAGCAGACTGGATTCGAGAGGCTACAGGACGGTAGCTGATGGAGGAATCCTGAGGGTGCTACGCAGCAATAGGATTGTGCTGAAGAAAAAAAAAGAGAGCAGAAGATATTATTATCTGACAGGAAGCTCAGTGCAAGGTGGAGCTTCGAGAGTCAGGAGTCCAGAACGAGGTGAAGCTCCAGGAGGTGGATCGGACATGAGACAAGAGACTCGGAAGGACGAGAGGCAACGTCACAAGGTGAGATTCCTATTGCCGCAGGACGATGCCCCGAGCAGGTCTCAGGTCAAGAGGAGCACAGCATATGACGAAGATGAAATCGAGCAGCCTGGCTCGACTTCCATATTTGCCCATCCATGATCAGCAGACGATTGCCTCAGGACATAGGGGCGAAGAGATCCAGAAGCTCTTGGAGTTAGGAGAAGATCGAATATCGAGTCGAGATGGAGATTATTAGGATTTGATGCCTCGAGATTCAGCCCACATTGAGCCCACAGCGAGATCCACAGCGAAAAATAGAGTCCAACGAGATCAAGTTCACCCCAAACGGAGCTCGGATGGAGATACAAGCTTTTGAAGTCGGCACGAGACCCGAGGCGATAGAGGACTGCCGGCGGTGGGCCGGTAGAGAGGCAGCGGTGCGGCCACAGGCGGCGGAGCGCAGCCCAGGTGGGGCCAACACGCGGGACACGCGGCCCAGTCACAGTCCAAGCAGGCGCGTGGCCCAGGCAGGCGCGCGGCCCAGCCCACGCGCGGGCCAGCAGGGCACGGCACGAGCCCAAGTGCCCGGCACGGGCGCGGCGCAGGCCCACACACACAAGCCGGCCCAAGCCCAGGCGCCGTGCCTGGGCTCTGTACCCCGGTCCACCGTGGATCGGGCGGTCCATGGCGGACCATGTGGACCGCCTAGGCATTTTCCAGGCGTTTCGCGCGGTCCACGACACTATTACGTGGATCAATCGCGATCGGACGGCCCAGGGAGTTCTCGATCTTGATCTGATGGTTCAGGGACTTGATTTGGATTGATTAAGGAATCTTAAACTTAATCTAATTGGGTTTTTAGCCTTTAAAAGGCCTGTGCCTCACAGAAAGAAGGTAGTGGTCTGGTTTTTTGCCATAGACGCCGTACGGAATCTATGAGGAGAGAAAGAAGAACGCGCGTCGCTGAAAGAGGAGCAGGAGGCTCCTGGACAACGAACGCCGGTCGCTTCAGGAATTCAGGGGGGTCTTCCAAGAGAGAGCTTTTGTGAAGGAGAACTTCAGAAAAGAGAAATTGGATGTACAAGGGTTGAGGAAGAGATCTCCTCTTATAAAATTTCTTTTTCATAATGAAGTTTGCATGCCCTGTGGAGGTGAGCCCTTTTGTAGCTGATCCACGTATTTTGATTGTTTTTTGTTTTATTTCTTCTTTCTTCCTGCTGCATCGCGTGGTGCTGAAAAGGTCCTGGGAGGTGGTGTCCTGACCAGACATCCACCCAACAGATTCAGTGGCCTTGGCAGTCTAGTTATGTTTCATAACCAGAGTGGCATATAATTCTGACTTTACCCTCACATATCTACATTAAGGTTGGCTGTCTTAACCCGAGCCACCCAGTTTGGGATGTACCGACCCATTCTGAGCAAAAATCAGGTCAAAATGCAGGTTCGGCTCAGAATAGGCCTCGAACTGGCCGAAATTGACCTTTACTGAGCAGAATCATCCAGTTCTCCTTGGTACAACATGGTTCGGGCAGTTCCCTACCTTCATAACCCCTCGAGACCCAACCTTGAGTCACCTTGACTTCCAGTCACTCTCTCCCTCCCACTCACATCAGCAAAGGTTAGATTTTTGACACTCCCCTCCAATTGCTGCCACCTTCACTTCCGACTGATTATACGGGCACTTCAAGTGAAGTTTCCAAATGTTTTTAATATCAAATTATCAAAGTTATGTGGACACTTCAAAAGAAGTGCCATTATGTTTTTAATACAAAGATTTTTGAAGGGAGTTTTTCACATAAAGTTATCACAAATTACAGACACTTCAAATAATGTGTCGATATGTTTTAAATAAAATTATCACAGTTTAATATCTATTTAAGTATCTCCATACATCTTAAGTAACCTCAAATAAACCTAACAAATAACTTAAACAACACGATTATTCCATCAATCATTTGTTAGACAGCAATATATGACTCCCTTTCCCTCTTTGATTACTTTATTTTGGATACGTATCCAGCTATGTCCCAATGCCTAGATTTTTGGAGGCTGCCATCTTTGACATTTGAGGACTAACTGGTCTGGCAACTTCAGATATTAATCTAGCTCACACAGACAGACTCCTTTGCAAATGAAACTGCACCTAGAACCTATAAGCCATGTTACTTGGAGACCATTATTGGTGTTGTTATCTCACAGCAACGATGCATCAAGATTCTTACATAAATATATGCTATTTAATCTCTACATAGATATTTACATGCATTTTATTTAGTTCATATTAGAATGCAAAGACAGACTACTGAGACTGGCATTAATTTGTTTCCTACAACAATATAGTAAGATCAAGGAATAAATGGTCACATCCTGTCATTCAACATGCATGAAGCCAGAACATGAAACATGGCACAGGTATCACAATATATACACATTGATAAACATAAAAAGTGCATCAACATTTTGAATTCATACTGTTCCTATTGGAGGCTGCCGATGCCTGAATTTTGTTCAAAGCATCATTCAAATATGTTAAAAGCTTTAGTATTAGTGGACCAGAGATTGGAAACAAAAGCAAAATGTAGCAGACCACTTAAGATTTAGACACATACACTGAATGCTTTAGTCAGTAGTGAATTAGAGATAGGAAACAAATTTATTAAAAAACTGTCAGACCATCCAAGATTGATTTATACAGATCATGAAATTTATCAATAAATATTGACTGGTTCATGCACCAGCAGGTGTTCAATATTCATCACTTAGCCAAGCAGAACGATCGAAGCAGTATAACTTGAAAGTTTAAATTCTAGAAAAAGGCTAAAATTATAATGACCAAAAACCTTGTTATCACCTTAGATGAACATTTAGTAAGAACCCAAAAGGAAAACCATTTCAATTTTTTGAAAAAAACTAACTTTGTTCTCATGAAAAGGTAAATGTTCAGGAATCATGTCATAGATTGGGTGATTAGAATTTAGAAGACTCACTTGCAACACTTTGCAATTAGTATATGTTTTCCAGTTGTGGCCCCATAATTTTTCATGATAAGTATGCAAACTTTTACATCTCTTTCACCATTACTTTTCCATAAATGCTTCCATGATTCATATAACAATAATCATATTTTATACCAGTTATTTGGATTGGAAACATCAGTAACAGTCCTTCAGCAATCAAGCCTGTCGAAGGGTATATATACATTTAATAATTAATGTGAACTCTTCCGACTCCTTTTCACAACTTCCATGAAAATGAAATCCTCACATCCTCTTCCTGGTTGCTTTGGCATCAACCAAAGCCCCCCCTCATTCTGGCAGACATCTCTTTTCAGTGGACGCCTGTGTGAAAGTCGTGGTGAGAACAGGAATGAACCCAAGTCTCACATGTGAACACCAACAGACTTTACCCACTCAACCAATTAGCACAATTTCACATGTTGACGGTAGATATTTAAGTCTCAAACTCATTTACACACCATTCAACTGTCTAAGATGACCACAAAATAAAGCAAAATAAGGCTTGCTTATGTGGCCAGAAATTATTATCAAAAGTCAAAACACTAGTAACAAAACATGTCTGTTTGCTAGACTGAAGCTAGAACTTGTTTCACGCTTAAAGGATCTTTAAAAAGTCTCTTGTTGGACATCTTTTAACACAAAAAGTTCCCTCATTAACTAAAATTAAAGCTTAAACTGGAATTTTTTCCTTAGAATGATGTAAGCTCGTTCATTTAAAATCAAGGTGAATGAAAAAAGGCATCCTAAATCCATTTTGTTGTAAAGAGATTCAAAATTCACAAAACATTTACATTTAGAAATTTAGAATTTGAAGCATTTATTGAAATCATAAATGTTAAATATTTTATTATCTAACTAATCAGAAGAAACAAACATCTAAAGACATCTAAAAGACTTTCTTTTAACTTTGACCACAAATATTAGTTAATATGCATGTCGCAATACATGTAGACTGGATCCAATTGTCCATAAAGTGCATCTAAACTGACAGCTAAACTCTAGAAATTGGCATATCTTCCTTATGACTTCTCTCTGTTTCTTTATTTTTTTCCCCTTTGTCCATGCAAGTTGAAAGGTTTGACAGGTAAGTTGTTTTTGCTAACTACTTTTTACAGGTTTCATACATAGTTGACCACCATAAGTGATACTGTACAATTTTGCACCATTGACCTTACAGTTGAAGAAGTATTTATTTCTTACATTTATGATGTAGATGTGATCAATTCGATTTTGTAAGGTATCACCACCGTTTAGTCACCTAATCTTTTTTGGGATCATTTTGTTGCCACTACCAGTCCCACGATAAGGTAAGTCATTCATCATATTGCGAGAGATACTAGCAATATGACCTGAATTACAACATAAACCAATGTTTTAAGTGACAGTACCAATGGGCACACTGCGCATGCCTGCTCCCATGCTGCAGAATGACAAAATTAAAAATGATTATAGTAAGCCTTATTTAACCAAAAATATTTTAAAGAATACATCAATTGGCTTCTTGCCCATCCCTGCTAAGCCCCGATTGTGGCCTGGCACATAATGAAACAAGACAGCACTTGAAACTTTACATTAAACACATGAGATTTTGGAGAACTTGGCATTTCTGTCTTCATGCATCAATAGCATGGAAAAGTGGTATTGGATGTTTGAAAATAGCCAGGGTGTAACTATTTTAAAGAGATATGATATATCCCAAATTCCATTACCTCACATGCATGCCAGCATTAACAGATTAGGTCTTGATATATACAGCAAGCACATGCTTTATAAACCCCTATTTTCATCAACTCAGAATTTGACACTTCACGCAGCCATCAAGAAATCGACTCTCTGATAACAGTCATTACAAAGGAAACAATGCAAAGGAAGAAGATGAAGATGGAAGAAAGCAAGAAACTAAGAAACAAAGAAGCCTACACTGCCTAGCTAAGAAACTAGATTAGAGAACCAAAGGACCAAAAATGCGACCAAAAAAAATAAGGGTAAAATGTGATGATGGTCTAGATGCCAAGGTGGACATATTTGACAGCACTACATATTCAAAAAGAAGCATATCGATCTTTGAAGTTGAACCCCCAAAGCACAAGAGGTGGCCTAAAGTTTGCTATTGAAACAGCACTCAAAGATTAATATCAACCAATATCAGTTACTAATGGTGGAGGTGCAGAGAAAAGACTCAAATCTCATATACAATAAAGTCAATAGTTCAAATCACATAATTTTAAGCAGTTGCAAAACCTTGATGCCATCTGTAAATCAAAACAAAAGAATAGGTAAACAAGACACAATGTCCAACTTCTGCTTATGAATAACTCGCAGGTTAAAAGCCTGCAGAACCATTTAAACGAACTTCAATTTGTATGTTGACCGATTAGAAACAAGTCTCCTCCTCGAGTTAAGCAAAAACAAAAACCATCATAATAGTGTTCGGAACCCAGTGACCTGGATTGAACCATTTTTAGATGCAGATCACAGGTCACTAGTTCAAATGCAGTCCAACCACGGTTCCACCAGAACCAAAGTCCCCTATTGTTAAAATACCTTCAGCCCTACTCACTACTCGATTCCCAAAATATGATCATCCCCTTTCCCTTCTCATTTCTAATTACCCACATCCTTCCACAGTTCCATCCACTGACCTCAACCTCCATGTTGACCTCTACTTCACCTCAATCTGCTGCCTCAACCATCTTCCAAGTCCACCTGGACCTCTGTCCAGCATGCCTGACTGACCTCCATTCAATCCTGCTTACTAGGGTCTCCCCTCCAACCTGCACCTTTGGCCTATCTCCATCCTTGCCTTCTCAATCTTGTTCTAGCAGCACCAGCTCAGCCCTAAACAAGGCAGCAGCAGCAGCTCTGCCATGCTAGGGCTTTGCCAGCTTAGTCCAAGAAGAGGAGGACAGCAAGGAGGACCCTGCTAATGGACCTCACTGGTCTCGAATCTCAGTCAAGAACAAGAAAGTATAAATAGATTAGAGCTTATGTTTTTTATTTTTTTAAGACAAAAAAAAAAAGAGTCAAAGGATTGGAGCTCCATCTCACCACAATTTCTTTATTTTTTCTACATGAGACAGCCTCGGCAGGTGAATGCTCCAACCATTTGACTTGGCAAGTCAGATGGGATTTTTAAAATTATGATCTTCTGGGTAACACAACCCGGCAAAGGCTATGGGTGTTGGGTCGGACAGCTCGACCTGCCCAGGTATCTAAACAATGGTATAGCTCCTGAATAAAGATTTATGGTCCAATCAAGAAAATACTCACATGATTGCAAGTTTGCAACAAACAAAGACATCCTACTTTTGATACCATGAATATGTATGTCAAAGACTCATATTCATATGCCTTTAAAAGTTCAAAAATGTATTAATTTTCTTTTTGAACTTTAACTAAGAAACAGAATCATGGTTTGCACCAATCAATAAACGTAATCATAGCTTCAGATGTGATTAAGCTCCCTATGAAGACAGATTGAGATTGCATACCTTGAACATCCCTTCAAGTTTATTTGTGAATTGACTTCCACACTCAGTTTTCAGCTGAAAAGGAGATATTAATATGGGCATTAGAAATACTGATACAATGTCAAAAACTTAAGAGTAACCTTTCAGCAATCTTTCAGTAATATTTTCAAGTGCATATTAATTACTTTTGAAATCATTGACTTTTCGGCATCAATTGATGCACTCTTTCCCAACAATAATCTTTTCGCTAGATCCTTTTTGTAGAATGCCTCAAAGACATCTTTTCCCTGCAGCATTCATGAAATAAAATAGGTTCTTTCTGTATTAATACATTCTTGCAGCATATATGCGAACCACTAAGTAGAAATAGTGTATCACAGAAACAAACAGAGGGAAAATAAGTAATTAGCTTACTTGAATAAATCTAAATAAGACCAACACTCTATCAAGTGTACCCTCCAACTCTTCTTCAGACGTACCCTTGTTGCCAGCACGAAGCTTCTCATCCAGAAATTTCGCAATCAGTTCAGCTGGTCTATTCTGTTATATAAAATAACAAAAAAATATTTTATTAATTAATAATTTGAAATAATTTGGACTGAGCAATATCAATAAAACAGTAAACAGACGGGGCAAATTACCTGAGTTAGTGAATGGTTCATATATTTGTATCTCAAATTATGTTTCATTAACAACACAAGTTTATGACTAATCAGTATCAGTTACTTTCAGTGACTCTGAAGATTATTAACATGAAATACAGGTGCAAATGGAGCAAAGATAAGCTGATATTAAAAATGTTGTATTTTTTCTCATTGGCAATTGTTAGTTGTCAAGGCTGTTCGGTAAGACATTAACCGCCCGATGCTGTTCAATAAGACATTAACCACCCAATTGATACACAAGCAACAAAAAAGAAAAAAAAAACCGGCAAGAGTGTTATGGGAATTGAGCCCTGTCCATAAAAATCTGTTCTAGTTTATGCTGAAAGAATAAATGCATAGTTCACTAAGTCACTGAGTATGAGAATTTTGTTAACCAACATAGAACACAATCTATAGCACAAGAAAATTAAGCATCAGGAAGCTGTCGGAACAGGAGATTATAATAAGAATAGCTGAAATCCAACCAACAACACAGCTTGGTTTTCATCACATTTTTTGAGCAGTATGCTGGTTATTTGCCGCCACCTGGGATAGAACCCAGGACCTCTCCGATGGAGAGATGGGTGCTAACCAGCTGAGCTAAAAGCTGTTGGTCTGAATACACATGATAAGAGATGAAAGTACAAATACAGAAAGTTGCCACCTGGCCAGTTTCCTGGGACATCCGAAAGAAGAGAATATTCAGGAGAAACCACATATTCCACCAAACCAAAATATACATTCCAGAAAAACTAATACTGCAAGATATCTGTATTTTTCTAACACCATCAAATAACTAATCAGCAAATTCCTTCAGACTGTTCAAGATCTCTAACAATATTCTTAACATACTCCTACTACACTTCCATAATACACAATATGAAGTAAGTAACAGGAAACATTAAAAAAAAAAAAACTAGAAAGCAGATAAAGTAGCTGTGACTAAGCAACCAAAGTGGCAAGCATGCACCGACCTGACGAAGATTAATGAGATGCTCAAAAGAATCCTTTATGGTATTCGAAAAAGCTTCATTTCTGAAGAAACTTTCTTCTAAGATTGTATCCAGAGATGCTTTAAACTCCAAGAGATAGGAAACCAAATCTTTGTCTTTCTCTTCATCCATAACAATGCCTTGCCCGGTACCCCGAATATATGAGCTAAGAGCTTGTCTTAACAACTCCAGAGCATTAACCCTCTGAAAGAGTGTGTACATTCTCTGAAGGTCCTCAACACGATTTGCTTCCATTAGCATTGTAAATCCCTATAACATTAAAAGGACAGCACTATCAACAAAGCTGACTGTGAAAACAATGGAAAGGAATTTACAAATTTTGTAGAAGAATTAAAGCAACAGAAGGTATAAACATCACCTTGTCAAGAATTGCAGATGTGTGGCGTTCAAGGAGTTGTTTTTCAGTGGATGCTACAAGGGGCTTCCTTGTATTTGCATCTAGGTAGAGCAAGCATCTTTCATGTTCCTCATGTAGCCTTGACTGCAGGTTTGCACCGAGATTTTTTTTTTTTCAATGTAAGGTATGATATCATAAATGATGGTGCCTCGAAGTCAAATAAATATATAAATGATAAAATAAGAAAATAAACCAGAGAAAAGAGCTAATCACCTCCACATGTTTCAAATAGTCTGGAACATCTGACTGTTGCATATATTTCACACCTTCAGCAGCATAAAACTCAGAGGTGCATTCGAGAAAGGGCTTCTCAAAGCTTTCTGTGTAAATTCCAAGAGCCGTGAACATCTTTAAAAGATGACTAAGTACTGTCCTATCAATAGCTTCACCTAGTCTGGTCAAAAACAAAAACAGCATTAGATAGTAACAAGTAAATTATAGTAAGAATTGGTGCGCGTTAGTGCAAGGTTGCATATCCAGTTTAAAAAAACAGAACTTTATTCAGCAAGACTTACATGGGAGACTTTCCATTTTTAGACACCACCGATATAGATCAGCTAAAACATTCCCATGTATTTCACAATGAAATTTCAGCGGGTTTAAAGAAGATTAGTCCTCATCCTCAAAAAGTAGTCACAAACTAGAAATCATCATAGGAAGTAAAGCGAGATAGATACAGAAACAAGATAATAAGCTTCATCTTTCCTAGGTGGTGTGCATTACAAATCACGATCTGAAGGAGGTTACAGGAAAAACTAGACAGAAGTTTCATGCCAAGCGGTTTCCAAGATGAGAATGAGTCCAACCCTTGCATGTATTGTAGCAATATTTGTGGCTATTCCAGTTCATGTGTTATATAGAGCTTTCCAAAAGTATAATGTAATGTAATAAAAATATCAAATTTTACTTAAAAATAATAAAAAATGGAAACAAATTAAAAATAATGAAAGCAAACCACATTGAAACAGTTTAAAACAAATTAAAATAATGAAAGCAAACCACATATGAAACAGTTGAAAACACATACTTTATTCTAAGTTAGCCAGGTAGGTGCCTTTAAATAGCAGGGTTTCCTGAAACTTGATAAACCAAAAGGCAATGACAAGATGATCTTCCCTTCACTGGTTCGTAAATTACTTTTGACATGAGATATCTATCATAGTATGCATTACAGAAGTTGCATAGATTGCATTGCAGAATGCTCAGATTATAAATCTTGAGCACTCAAGAACTGACGTTCGATTCCTGGCACCTGAAATTCTCATATGCTGTAGATTAGGTTTGGTTGCCCTGGTTACTTATGAAGTTCCTATTTCTTTATGGTGACCATAAGATGGTAACAGCATTTCTTGGTCATCAAGATATAAGGATAATGAATTGACTTGAGACTTGAGAGTAAATATCAGTCAAAACAAGACCACAAGAATTAAGGATGCACAGCAAGATGTGCAAAACAAGCCTTATAAAGATTCTGAATCAAAGGTTAGATCAGAGCATTAAATTTAGGAACAAAAATGTCAAATGACACATGACACAAAAATTTCGCTAGCAATTAGTACATTGATCATTTGTTAAAAATGTTCACGTGAATAATTTTTTCTTCTGAATGTAATTGAGCACAAAGACTAGATCCATATGAATAATACTGGTTATGAATATATAAATTGAAGGACCGATGATGTTGTTGATTGATATCCCTATATCCCTTGATTTGTGTCTGCAAATTAAGGATCTTGATTAATGTCCCTATATCCCTTGATTTGTGTCTGCAAATCAGGGATTTTGATTTATTTTCATATCTAGAGTAGGAGATATTTGTCATTGATTTGTTTCCTATTATAATTGATTCATTTCCTATTGTAACCATGTAACCTCATGTATAAATACAAGGTGCTTATGAGACTTCTCCTTAAGCAATTTTGATTATCAACAGTCTTAAGTTGGTATCAGAGCCTTTGTAAAATCCGGTGGACCCACTGTCCTCCATGGAAAAGCTTCTAGACAGCCGGATCTTCTTCCCGTGTATCTTTCCGGCAAGCCCGACAACACTATCTCGTCCCCTCCTTACGTTTTTGCCTCTATTTTAGTTTCGCCATTCTACCTCTGTTTTTGGTCATCATCTCATCATTAGAACTGTTTAGTAAAATTATTCTCTCGTGGCTTCCACATCAGACTTGAAGAAGGGCCTTGTTTCCTTCACGTTCTCTAGCACTCCTACCATAACGTCGGAGAAAATGGCAAAAATTTTTTAGATTGGTATGCTGCTGTTGATGTATAATTTTTAGGTCAAAGACTCTCCGAGCATCTAACCAAGAGGGCATAAAATATTGATGCTGATGAGAGGGACCAATGGAAGAAGGCTGATTATCAGTTGGTGTCCTTGTTATGGTAGTCCATTGATCCAACGATGTTAGTGCGCTTTCGCTCATATAAAACATGCTATGACATATGGAAGAAAGCTCGGAGCATCTATTCCAATGATATACAACATTTGTACGATTCTGTCTATAACCTGACAACACTCAAAATGACGGATCATGACCTACCCTCATATCTAAACAAAGCTCAATCCACCATTGAAGAAATCAAGTTGATACTGACCAGTGATAACCCTTAGAAGATGCTGGACAAGCTTGACAACATGTATATGGTGTTCATTCTCCACGATCTTCATAAAGATTTTGACTCTGTTCAGAATCAAGTTCTGACAAATCCTAATATTGCTATGGTGGAGGATCTCATTGATCATTTGCTACGAGTTCCTCCTCCAGAAGTAGCATCTGGAGTTAGCTTCCAAACAATCTCAAAATCTTCAGTCTTTGTCTCTAATACGACTGACCGTGGAGGCCGAAGCCGTGGTCGTGGTGGTGGTAGAGGTGGCCGAGGATCTGATAATCATCCTCAATGTTCTTTTTGTAATCACTTGGGCCATACTCGAGACCAATGCTATTCTTTGCATGATTTTTCTGAAAAATCAGCTAATATGATACAATCTCAGGCACCGAGTATTAGGAGTGACAACCAGAATGTTTTATCAGACAGTGAATACAAGGAGTATCTTCAATTTATAGCAGCCCAACAAGCTTCATCTTCAACTACTGTGCCCATACTGGTAATTCTACAGTTTGCCTCCCTCATTTTTCATCTGATGGATCCTGGATTTTGGATTCTCGTGCTTCTGATCACATAACTAGTAATCTTTCTCTTTTCTCAAAATTATCATCTCCCAAGATACCACATTACATCACCCTCGCCAATGGCTCTAAAGCTAAAGTCACTGGCATTGGTCAAGCTACACCTCTCCCTTCTTTATCCTTAAATTCTGTTCTTTTTACACCAAGTTGCCCCTTTAATTTAATTTCTATTAGTCAACTTACTCGCACTCTTGACTACTCTATAACCTTTACTGCTGATTCTTTTCTTATACAAGACCGGAGTATGAGACCGGAGTATGGGACAGACGAGCACTCTTGACTACTCTATAACCTTTACTGCTGATTCTTTTCTTATACAAGACCGGAGTATGGGACCGGAGTATGGGACAGACGATTGGTGTAGGATCTGAATCACAAGGACTCTATTATCTCCCGCCTCTATCCTCTACCATATGTGCTGTCACAGAATCTCCTAATCTCCTTCATCATCGTTTGGATCCTTCGAATCTAAATAAGCTAAGAAAGATGATCCCTCATCTCTCATTTGCAGTCTTTAGAGTGTGAGTCGTGTCGGCTTGAAAAACATGTTCGGACGTCTTTTCTAAGCAAGATAAATAATCAAGCAGAATCTCCTTTTGATATTGTTCATTCTGATATTTGGGATCCTAATCGTGTCACTTCTATCTTCGAATATAGGTACTTTGTTACTTTCATTGATGATTTTTGAAGATGTACTTGGATATTCTTAATGAAAGATCGTTCAAAGTTGTTTACTATTTTTTAAAACTTTTGCAATGAAATTCAAACTCAGTTTGGACAACCTATTTGCATTTTGCATAGTGATAATGCAAAAGAATATTTTTCTGCTCTCTTCAATTCTTTCATGGCATGATTCATCAGTCCACCTGTTTACATACTCCACAATAAAATGGCATAGCAGAAAGAAAACATCGTCATATTATTAAGATAGCTCGTACTCTTTTGTTACATACTAATGCACCCTTAAAGTTTTGGGGTGATGCTGTCCTCACCGCTGGTTACTTGATAAATCGAATGCCATCATCTGTTTTAAATAACCAAGTACCTCATTCTTTTTTGTTTCCTAAGGACCCTCATTACATTGTTCCCCCTCGTGTTTTTGGTTCTACATGTTTTGTGCATGATCTTTCTCAAGGTCTTGATAAACTGTCTGTCCGTGCTATTAAATGCATTTTTCTTGATTACTTTTGGGTTCAAAAAGAATATCGGTGTTATTCTCCTTCCACACATCGATTTTACATGTCTGCAGATGTTACCTTCTTTGCGGACACACCTTATTTCAGCTCATTGGTGGAACCTGAATCCATCTCCCAACTCTTACCAATTCCCTACCTTGGTCTGCCAGTCTCTGTTTCTCCAACTTTATGTGTCCGAACCTCCTGCTCCGCCTGCTCAGCCGATACATTCCTCATCATGTCCACTTATCACTTATCAGCATTGACCACAATCTGAGATTTTGGAGACTGTTCCCATTAAAGATTCAGGTGATTCATTTTCTGCTCCAGTGTCTCCACCTACACCAGGCCTACCTGAGTATTCCACTGACTGGCCTATAGCTCTCCGTAAAAGTATACGCTCTACTCGTAATCTTCATCCTATTTATAATTTCTTGAGCTATCATCATTTATCTTCTTCCCATTATGCCTTTGTTTCTGCCTTATCTTCCGTTTTTATTCCTAAAACTGTCTAAGAAGCACTTTTCCATCTAGGATGACGTCGGACGATAATTGATGAGATGGCAGTCTTGAAATCTAATAACACATGGACTCTTGTTCCTTCCCCTCCTGAAAAATCTACAGTTGGTTGTCGATGGATTTTTACTATTAAAGTGGGCCCTGATGGATAAGTGGATCGTTTGAAAGCACGTCTTGTGGCTAAGGGCTATAATCAGATCTTAGATCTTGATTATGGAGACACATTCTCCCCTGTTGTTAAGATGGTGTCTGTCCGGCTCTTGTTATCAATGGCTACCATGAACCATTGGCCTCTATATCAGCTGAACATCAAAAATATCTTTCTATATGGTGACTTGGAGGAAGTTTATATGGAGCAACCATCCGGATTTGTTGCTTAGGGGGAGACGAGTCTTATTTGCAAGTTACACAAATCGCTATATGGCCTTAAGCAGTCTCCCTGGGCATGGTTTGAAAGATTTAGTAAAGTCATACAGCAATTTAGCATGGTCCGTAGTGAGGCAGATCACTCTGTGTTTTATAAACATTCATCCTCTAATCTATGCATCTACCTTGTGGTCTATGTGGATGATATTGTCATTACAGGTGATGATCATGACGGTATCAAAGGCCTAAAGCAGCACTTGTTTCAACACTTCCAAACTAAGAACTTAAGCCGATTGCGATACTTCTTTGGGATTGAAGTAGCCCAATCAAAAACAGGCATTGCCATCTCTCAAAGGAAATATACCCTTGACATTCTGGAAGAGACTGAGATGCTAGATTGCAAACCAATCGATACTCCTATGGATCCAAACGTGAAACTTCTATCAGATCAGGAGGAGCCCTATTCAGACCCAGACAGGTATCGAAGACTGGTGGAAAAATTAAATTATCTCACCATGGCCAGATCAGACATATCCTTCGCTGTTAGTGTTGTAAGTCAGTTTCTTAACTCTCCTTGTGACAGTCATTGGAATGCAGTAGTTCGGATCTTAAGATATAGGTTCTCTCAAAAAAGGATTGATTTATGAAAATAGAGGCCACACAAATATTGTTGCATATACAGATGCAGATTGGACAGGATCCCCTAGTGATAGAAGATCGACTTCTGGGTACTATGTTCTTATTAGGGGCAATCTCATCTCATAGAAAAGCAAAAAGCATAATGTGATTGTCAAATCAAGTGCAGAAGCAAAATATTGAGCTATGACCCTTACCACGTGTGAACTTATATGGTTGAGACAACTATTTCAAGAATTGAAGTTTTGCAAGGTAGGCTCTATGAAACTCATTTGTGATAATCAAGCGGTCTTGCACATTACTTCCAATCCAGTCTCCCATGAGCGGACTAAACATATAGAGATTGACTGCCATTTCATCCGAGAAAAGATCATCTCTAGAGAAATCACTACCTCATTTGTGAATTCTAACGATCAACTAGCAGATATCTTCATCAAATTACTTCGAGGTCCGAGGGTAACATACATATGTAACAAGCTTGATGCATATGACATATACACACCAGCTTGACGAGGAGTGTTGATTGATATCCCTATATCCCTTAATTTGTGTTTGCAAATCAGGGATGTTGATTGATATTTCTATATCCCTTGACTTGTGTCTGCAAATCAGGGATTGTAATTTATTTCCATATCTAGAGTAGGAGATATTTGTCATTGATTTATTTCCTATTGTAATTGATTCGTTTTCTATTGTACCATGTAACCTCATATATAGATATAAGGTGCTTAGGAGACTTCTCCTTAAGCAATTCTGATTATCAACAGTCTTAAGTGATGTCATATATTTATATAGAGGAAGAATATCAAATAAAGAGGATTTTAACATGTTCTTCTAATGTATGATGAAATGATACCATATTCCTAAATTAAATCAGATATGTCGAGTCACTAAATGCAAAACTAATCAATTGCAACTCGCAGCCTTAAAATGGAATCTCATTCTCCACCTATGCAAGCAATCATAACTGTAAAGATAATGCTCAATCTCCTCTCTTCAATCTATCTAACGTGAACAACTAGTGGATCAACCTAACAGTCTTGCTAAAACTATTAAGCCATTAATAATAATAATAATAATAACAATAATAATAATACTAATAATGAGGTTGCACAAGGGTAGCATGCAACTTGGATTAGGCTCAACCAAAACTCACCTGCCCAACCCACTCATCGAGAAGCATTAGGCTGAGGTTTTATAACTTTGGGTTGGGCTGGGGCATAAAAATCTCAACCTGACCTAAAGTAATGTCAGGTTATGATTGACCTTCAACCCCATACATCTCAAAACCAATCCTAACACAACCAGGACACAACCCAACCTGATCCCACCCAATAACCCAAGCCAACCTAATATACAGATAAAAAGACAACTTATATTTATGTTTCCAATTCATATTTATGTTTTATATATAGGATGCATAATTTTATATATCTATACAGATATATCTTTAGTCTTGTTAGATTTATGTATAAGTATATTGATGAATGGATAAGGGTAGGGTTGGGTTAGGATTTGCCCTCAACCCAACCCAACCTATTCCACCCAAGTTGCAGCCCTAAATCTGATGTCCCAGCCTCTTCTAGGAAAAGGAAGGAAGAGCGGTCCTCCATAGGAGTTTTAGAACCCAAGTAATGAGATAGTTGAGGAGAAAAAAGGAGGGAGGGAAGGGGGGTAGAGCACTAGGGTACAGAGAAACCTAAGGCGGACCCTGAACACTATCTTTTGTTAGGCCTAAAAGTTGGTCCGGCAAGCCCATTCTGCTACCAGCCAATCCTAGCTATAAAAAAATGAATTTTGGGCTCGTTCTTTGGAGGGTAAATAACTTATCTGAAAATATTTATTTTCTTGGATAAGTATTTGCCAAGCAACATTTAGGCTGAATAATAATTTACCCATGTTCTTTCATATATTCGAAAATGATTTCGAAATCTATCATCTATGTTCTTTTGCATTACTACTTTCCCAGGTAAGTTACTAAGATCTATCTATATTTTTCATAATACCTTTTATTATATAAATATATCTATTTTATATTATAATTTATATTATATTATATCTAATTCAATATAATATTATAATATATAATATAATATAAATAATATATTTTATATTACTTTAATATACTATATTATATTATATATCATATAATACATATTATATAATATTATTGTATACTATATTGTAATGATAAATTATCTTATAATAATAGATTATATTATAATAAACTTATTATTATATTATATTATCATAATAATATAATATTACAATAACATAATATATTATTTTAAAATATATTATATTAGTATATGGAAATCAATATTATATTTTATTTTATTATAGTATATATTAATTTATTAGATTATATTATATATAATAATATACAATATAGATAATACAATATATTATAATTATTATATAGTTAGGGGTATTTTAGGAACAAAATAAAAAACATATTTTTTCGGCTGATGGGAAAATGACCTACCCACCTCCTGGGTGGGTAAGACTTTCTTCCCATTTCATGGGTTAATGCTCCTCATAGGAACATAACTTACCCATCTAGAGAAGCATAGAATATAGGTTAGTTGGTCGATGGAAAAGTTAACCAACTTTCCCACAATATTTACCCACTAAGGTCCGATTCTTTTGCATATAAATATCATGAGCAAGTTGATCAACTTTCCGTTGACCAACTTATACATGTTCTCACATTTCTTTAGATGGATAAATAATTTCCCATAGACAGCATTTATCCATAAAATGGGGGGAAGTCTTACCCACCTAGGAGGTGGGTAAGTCATTTTCCCATCAACCGAAAAAATAATCTTTTTTATAAAATAGGTAAAAGATTCTCAAGCCATTTTTCAATATATAAAAAAATATGAATAAATTATTTTCCTATCTAAATATTGTCTGAAAAATACTTATCCAGAAACATACAAATTCCTAGGTAAGTTTTTTTTATCCTCAAAAGAACGGGCCCTAAAAAATGGACCCTTTAAGATATGGACCTACCTAGTAACCTTAATATGTCATTACTAGGAGCTAAATATGCTAAAAACTAATAGTTTAACTCAGAGCTCACAAATAACAAATAAGATGCTAAAGAAATTATATACAATTAAAAAGCCTAGTAAGTTTCCACCTTGCATAAGAAAATGCATGAGTATTTCCATAGTATGCAATAAGCATACAAATTTGAAGATTCAAAAATTCAAACATACCTCTCCTGCTCAATTAACCTCAAAAGACCGGTGACAATCTTGTGTTCAACTTCTGGACATAAGGAGAGGTGCTTCCGAAACAACTGCAACCCCATGTCCCACAATGACCGAACATTTGGGGTTTGCTTGACATAAGTTCTATCAAGATATAACGCTATACCACGTATCATCAACATTTGGTCACAAAAATCCTGCCAGCATTTTTCAACTAATGATAAAAATACAACCAAGTCAGGGCTCTGACCAACCAATGCGAATAGTGTTGTTGAAATATGTACTTCACATTCCTTCTCTATACGTTGATAAAGATTTCCTCCCATCTTGTGTAAACAAAGATCACTGACAGCCTGTTTTGGAAAGGAAAAAAAAAAACAGAGATGGTTATTTTGTCATAAATAATGAAAGAAATAACAAGTAGAGGCATCATGGCTTATAAAACAAGCCAATATTGGAAATTTCACCTGATAAAGCTTTTCAGAGTCGCAAGGATCAGGCTGCTTCAAAAATATAGCTGTAATAGCAGACTTCAATGTTGCCCATGTATCTTCTTCAAAATTTGTTGGCAGAGTCGGCTTCCCTATATAAGAACAAAAAGAAAACAATATAAGCTCTTAGAATTTAAGAAAATTTTAAGGGGGAAAACACTTGGGAAGTTCTATGAGTCATGAATGAACAAGCAAGTCCACGGTTAAGGTGAAGAGCCTCTTACTGTAAGTTATTCATCCTCCTCAGTAATCCTCTTTTCTACATTAAATTTCTAATACAGTTTCTTCTGTTGCCACTAAAATTTATACAATGACCCAAAAAAAAAAAAAAAGATCCATCAAAAATCAAAAGAAACCGAAGCAGTGGGATGTTGACCAAATAAATGGGAAAAAAAAGGATTACATATCAATTGTACACCAAGACAGTATTACCAGAGTTTTTAGTTCCTGCTGGTCAAACAAAAATTAATTTCTATTTTCCCCTAATGATACTGTTACTAACAAGCCTATACCAATTTTTCCGCATAATCTTTTCTTTTATGGCTATTTGTGCGCAAATGACATGACATCTTAGTTATATTCCAAATTGTAAAATGAGCAAATAAATGGACACCTCTTTGCACTAAAGAAAAGAAATTAGTGCTTTAACAAACAAAGAACAACTTATCCCAACTACTTGGTGTCGCCAAATGAATTTGTGAACATTTATAAGACATAACCTTAAAACTAACATGTTTTATGAGGAACCATCTCTAGCATATGGTAGATGGGCATAAACTATTGTACTCATACAGGCACCCTGATGAAAAAAGTAAACCTATGCTCTAGATGAACCTTTTAATTTCAAACAAATCAATAGGTCTACAATCTTCCCACTTTTACATGTTTAATTTTCACATAACAAGCAGAATTTAAGCTTACATGGTACAATTTTTTTTAAAAAAAAAATTATATGTGCATATTAATTAGCATAAATTTTGAAAGAGCTCATTCTGGCCAAATGAAACCAACTAAAAAGTTGGAGAAAATCCATTAGCAAATAGAGAAAAGAAGGATCGAGAAGATGAGAGAGAAGACACCATAGGCTGCCATGATTGTGACCCAACAGATTTAAAGAGCAATTTCCTCATTATAGCCAGTATTTAGATACCATACAATGCAGATATGAATTGGTGTAAAAATCTGATGTTAAAAGCATAGATTGCATTACTAAATGAACAAAAATTGGTTGCAAGCCTAGCATTGGCATCATGATAAAGCCTATGAGGAAAAAAGAGAGATGTGATGTCTCAGGCTAAGGCTTCAACTGGATATACATCTTATGCCTGATTTCATATTTTATACCAAAAAAAAAAAGAAAAAGAATGAGACAAAAAGAACGAAAGACAAGGAACACGAGGGCCACGGTTGTGATGAGATGAGATGAGGAAAAGAAAGGCGCATAATCAGAGTTAGAATTTTTTTTGTTTTTTTTAAAGGAGGATTGGTACAATTCTATACAGGTATACTGCTGCCATCTACCATGGACTCAAAGAGGACAACTGATGCAATGCACAAGCAAATGAATTGGTTAGCAAGGGTGGGTTTGACAGAAACAATGTAGTAAATACCTGGAATGTTGTGCATCCTGACATGAGCTTATATTTACAAATGTCAGGGAAAGAAAGGAAGAAAGAAAGACTTGCTATTGTGAAGAGTACAGCTGCATTTTAACAGTTGATAGATTCATTTGTCGTCCATTTGGAGTAGGGGAAAAAAAAGGGATGGAAGACAGAAAGAAAAAGGAGAAAAATAAAAATAAGGCCTGTCTAGTTTAAGGTCTAGAAAAAAATAAAGGAAGAAGGAAGTTGATTAAGTGTTTTATATTGCTCTTGTTGGCTGCAGCTGATTTTTGCAAATGTAATTATTGCTTGTATCATGAAAGAGAAGTAAAAAGTGCGCAAGAGAGAATGGTAGGAAGAAGCAAGAGAAAAGAGCAAGATGTGAACACATTTCCCAAATTTCAAATAGTCAAGTTGAAGAAAACTGAATTGCAACATTCACCCTTAACAAAGTCTCGATACAACAAAATTTATTTAACCTATGACCTTTTAAAACTATCATTTCTCAGAAAAAAAGGACTCGGCAAATAGATATTTGATTTCGAGATGCCTCTAGGACCAATTCTGATTCAGGAGTCCTCAATTCAGAAAAGAGAAGGCTAACCCAATCTGACATGAGTTTGGGGTGATCAATCAATGAATGAATTCAATTGTACCGGAAAAATACATTTATTGACTAACACTTCCAAAGTCAATTTACTGCCATCAAGCCATCTCCTTTGCGAAGAAATCCACATCTGTTCAAGACAATTCCCCTATGCCAAGAGAGCGGTCATCACAAGAATCTCGCTATTGTTGGCCGTACTTTGGTTTACCTTGCTCAATCAGCACTGCAAGCAAAACAAGAGCAGCAAGATCAAGCAGGCAGAGAGGATTGATATCAGTCGTAAGCTTGTGTAGACTGTTTAGCAGTCAGACTAGAGGGAGAAAAAGCAGCAATGGAAGGCCTTATTCTTCCATAGAAAGTCAGAAGAGACGAAAAAGACCAAGCCAGCCAGACATGGCTCATTCAACTGGAAGAGCGAGGGAACCCACATGAACTCACTCACTCCATTAGATAGACAAGCAAGCATCTTTGCCAGACTTCAAGAATGATAGATTCAAAGAATGCCTTTTGAGGCAATGAATGATGGTGTCTTTCACTAGTCTGAACCCTGCAAAGAAGAAGAATCCATCCTTGAATCCTAACTTGGACACACTACAAATCTCAAAACACTGATTGCCTAGAACTTCAAATCTTTTGTCTCAAGTGAAAAGTATTTCGATAAGCATTCCTCTTCAGAGAGGAAATCGATTAAGTCAATCTGCTTGATGGTGTAGTCGAAGTCTGATCGATTGATGAATGGAAGCTAACCTGTCCTTGAGTCCATCAAAGCCGACTGTGAAGTTGGGGCGCATTGCCCTTTAGAGCAAAAACAAGCACATGATGGATCATTCATTCATCTTTGATTCTCTCCCTCCCAACAGTGGACCTTTTTCTTCCCCTTCACATCTTGAGATGCTCGCAAGTAAGAGTTTGGAATTCAACCGACTTCTGACTACCATAAATCACATCACTTCTCTTTCAGTGAAGAGAAGGAGTCCACCTGAACCAGAAGATCAACCCAGTCAAAAAAAAGTAAGTTTGTCTCCACCAACCATAGATGAATGGAGGTTCAGGAAGGAAGAAGGTAACTCCTGATGCCTTGAATAATCTTCCAATTCCCCACACCAAAACAAAAATTAAAAAACCTTGTTCTAAATAGTTCTACAACGAAATGACTTCTCGGAAATATGCTAAAAGTTGGCCCTTTGATAGATTTAAAAATGCACTGAGGATTCAAAAAATTAAAAAAAAAAATTCTCTAGAATAAAATTTGCATCATTTATGTACACCTCTTTCACTGCTTCTAACCTTGTAAGATAAAACCACTTTCCTATTATCAATAATATTATTTTTCTTTGCTCTTTTCTTCCCTATCAATTCTTCCCTTTTGCCTTATTTATCTTCTCTTTTCTCATCTGCTAATTTGGGACAATTTCAACATGCTCTAGCAAATTAGATTACATTTGAATATCAAAAATAATAAAGTAAAATAAGTTAGAGCTAGTTTATGTAATCCATTTCCATTGCAACACTACTTGAATTCTCTTGGCTGGTTAGATATTACCCAAAGCTTCTAGGACATACTAGTCGAAATCCTAGTTTTACAAGTTCTAAAGAATTTCTGACAAATAGTCATATCTACACTGGCACTTTATATCATCAACATCCACCTCGAGGTTTCTTCTGTTGCTTGTGAATGCCACAAAAGCTTCAAATATTCACACACATCTTCCCTGATGCATAAGAGGTCTCATAACATGAGGTTTTGTTAAACCATGAATGTTTGGGTGAGAGATGAATATGCTACATTCTCACCGGTAGATAATTTTCTACCACTGAAACCAATGAGGAAAAGACTGCCCCTGATATATAACTTCAGGTTTCTAGTAACTGAGGGCTACATCAGATGTTTTTTGATGGAGCACCAAATAGAAATCTGATAGTTATAATTTGTAATCTGGATGTTAGAATGAAATATTTTATAAAAATCTATATGTCCATCTCCATGATTAGCTTCTCTGGTTCTTGAGACTTTTATCAAGTCATAACCAGTGTAAGAAGAGAACACTTTTTTAACAAATTCTCGTACTGCCTGAACAAAAGCAGCATACAAATATATGATGCACTTAAGACCAATTAGAATAACCTAACTAATTAAAATGTAAAATAATTTTCTTAGCAAGATTAGGAAACTATGATAGTCATCATTAAACCAACTGCTCTGTGTCATTTCACCAAAGTAGCGTTTGGTGACCCAAATGAGATCACTACGGTGATCGAAGATCACCAATGATCTAAATCCTGCAGTGATCTGATCCCTAGTGATCTAAGGTCACTGTATTTGATAGGCTATTGTCCAATGATGAAAGATTCTCAAGTATCTATGAGTAACCTGTTTGATATTCCATAGGAATCCAAGATCACTGACCATATAATACCAAAACTATCCAATGATATATTCTATAAAAATATATTTATTAGTTCTATAAATTATTAATCCTATAAAAATATATTAATTATTATTATATGATTAATATTTTTTATTTATATTTATAATATATTATTTATTAACATACATATTTATTTTGATTAGAAAAATAAGGCAAATAGAAGTAATTTATTATATACTTTTATAATATAAATATTAAGTATAATAAGATATTTCTTACAATAAGATATTTCTGCTCTAATTTAAAATTATAATTGAATGATAATATGACAATAATATGAGTAATAATATACTATAATATAATATATATCATAAATATAATTTATAATATCAATATAATATAATATCAAATATATAATATTGATATAATATATTAACGATATATTGATATACCATTTTTTCACTAGATTGAGGGGTATTTTTGTCCTTAAATTTCAGCCCAAGATCACTGCCCGAGGTGATGTTAGATTTTTGACTTCAAAGACAGATATCCCATCACTAGAGTGGACAGTGATTTGAGAAGGATATTTAAGATCACTGCCATATAGAATCACCATGTATAACCAAACACGGTGATCTCATCACCTCCATCCGCATCACCCTTAATCTTGGATGGATTACCCCATACCAAAACCCCCCCCAAAAAGACTTATCAACAACAGAAGTGATGGCAAACATGGACCTTCTACAGTGTCACCAAACATAGAAGTATGTAAAAGATAAGTGGCTGATCCCTCTCCTTCTGAGCTATGAGGACCAAAAATAAGAGAATGCAGATCTTTAAAGATAAAAAGTAGAGATCACTATAAGCATTTACATCACCTTGCCAGTACAAGTCTGTAATTTTTTTAAAAAAAAACAGGAAACTTCAAAATTTTTCACTGAAACCCTAGGTGAAGAGCAACTACCAAGGAACATCTAGAAATCTTCCCTAGGGTTATACACCAACATGGGCCAGTGTCCATGTACGAGTCATGCCTGATGGCACAAAACAAAAGTGCAAGAAGAGCACCGGCCAATTACTGCAGAGAATTTTCCCATTTTAAATCCAAGGAAGCACATATTCGGATTGCTCCGTAAAAACAGGCATATGATAGGATTAAAATGGTTATTTACATAGAGAGAATAGCAAAAGATTATGAAAAAGACCAACTAAGGAGAAATCTTTATGCGACAAATATTTAATAAAACAAATAAATTTTTGCCACTGCACAACCAGCGAACTCAACAACAGAAATAATGGAGAAGATGAATCTCCTACACTGCTATCAAATAGGCAAGCATTTAAAGATGTGTGGCTGAACGGGCCTTAGAGCTGTTGGGACCAAAAAAAAATACGGATTCCCGAAAGTACAAAACACTGCGAGGATTTCAGCCACAGTCCAGTCTGAATCAGATACAAAAAAATTGCATCCTTACAGGAAAGTTTGAAATTCTTTGCTGCAACTCTAGGCGAAGACCAACCTAACCAACACCTCCTAGGAATTCTCCCCAAGGAATACAAATCAACCTCGATGAGATTCCGAATACAAACAATTTCCCGGGGAGAAAACTGAAGACAGGAAGAACATGAGCCACTCACATCCGTGAATTTTCCAGTTTTAAATACAATAAAGCAGAGATTCAGCTTCCCCGCAAAATTAGGTTTATGATCGGAAAAGAGCAATTCACGCAGAGAGAATAAGAAAAAAATCATTGAAATGATCGATTAAGAGGAAATCTTTAGAGGGCAAAATATCAGATACTAGGGAATCGATCCACCTGGAATTGAAGCGACGAAAGAACCAACGGCAAACGGGATACCTTTAACGAGCTTGATGATGAGCTGCTTCTTGGCCAACGGCTGAGGAGGGGTAGCCTTCTTCCTGGAGAGGTTGGCAGCGACGCCGGTGGAGGTGATGGCAGTGGATGCGCCAGCCTTGAGGTCCTCCTGGTCTACGAGCATGGGGTCCTCCTCCCCGGCGGGTTGGGCGGCCGCCTCCGCCGCCGCCGCGGGGTCGAAGTGGGTGCTGTGGGGATGGAGGCCGTTCTTCTCCCTCTCGACAGCAGCGGCGGCGGGCGGCTGGGACTTGAACTTCTTCATGGCGGAGGAGGAGGTGGCGGATGGAGAGACTGGGCTTCCAATGACTCCGCCGGAGGAGGTGCTGTGGGTAGTGGTCCTGCCGCCGCCGCTGCTGCTGACGCTGGAGAGGGGCCGCTTTGCGCGAGTCATCAATCAATCGTAGAAGCGCATGGCGAGGATTCGACAGCGGGGAAGAGAAAGGGAGGGAGGGAGCTCGGAGGCGGAGATCGGGGGAGAGGGGAGACGAGGGCAGAGGAACGGGAGAGGAATGGGGGATAGAACCGAGAGTGCGAGAGAACGAGAAAACCAAAAACGCCCAATTCAATCCTCTTTATTCGAGGGGGAAATAGAACGGGTTAGGGGGTTTGCGGCCGGCGAGACCAGGGTCTCGGGACTGGCTCGAGCCAGCGCAAGGACACCGACACTGCATCTCATTGGGTCGGGTGTATGAGTTTCTTCACGGTTGAAGGACTAGAAGATTGAAGCCACAGCCTGATGATGGCCATGGATCCGGAGTAGTATCTTTAAAGGAGAATTCATCTTCCTTCGCGCGAATCCACCGTTGGATCACCCACCGCACAGCTCTCAAAGCACTCTAAATCCACCATTCATTTTATTATTTGCCAAAAATGACCGGTGGATGATCCGACGGTGGATTTGCACAAAGGAGTGAAATCTTTTTTCATGTGAAAAAGATATATCGGACCCAATGGTTATAATTTTTCAATATAGATCATGCCTATAAATTGTATTTGATTGCTATGATGGATATAATTGTATATTATCACATGATTTATTGGTTCGCAAAAAAGATCATGGATAAGCTAATGTTGACAAACTTTTATTCATAATGCCGAAAAACCTAAATACCCCCATTCCAAATCAGCTGCAAATCTCAGCCATCATCTTCTCTTAATCTCGAGCGGATGTCTCTAGACCCCCATTAATGGTGCTCACCTCCGAAACCATCAACAACAGCAATGGTGGCCTATCCTTACCTAAAATCAAATTCTTTTCCAGATCTCAGGTAGACGGCTTTGTGTCCCTTCTCTCCTCTATTCAATAAATCACGATCATTTTCCACGTCGCCTTGACGACGGTGGCCCACCCTAACTCCAAGACAACTCTTTCCCTAGATCTCAAGTGGACAATTCAAAGAGGAGGCCCTCAATCTCGTACATGACTGCATACATTCTATTCAACTCAACCTCACATCATCTAAAACCATCTCAACATTCTCTTTAGTCAATGAAATTATCGAGCTTGAATGTATTCTAACTTGAACCAATATTGAAATTTATTATATTAAAAAAATCATATTTCATCATCAAAATAAATCTATTAATTAGTTATCTGCCCATCTTCTTCTCCCACGAGGCCAAGCAAATTGAAAGAACACTTAAGGTCAGTTTGGCCTTTGTTCTATTCCCAAGTTTATCCGAAACAAGGATGGATAACGATTAGTAAGATAATTGAATTGTTGGACGCTACCTTATCCATCAAATGATCAAAAAGAAACTAATATTTATTTATTTATTTATTGAAATAACATAAAGTTAGAGAAAAGAGTATCTTGGGGAAGGTCAAGCTAGAAGTAGAGTTGAATAAGACTGATCGTTGTGGATAAGCTTGGTACTTTGAACCCATGACAAGAATTCATTTCACAAAATAGGTCTTAATTGAAAAATTTTTGATAGTTCGATGATTTAATTGTGCTAAATTAAAGTTCAGAGAAAATTGAAAATCTTTAAAAAGTTTTTAATTTTTAGCATAATTAATCCATTCAAAAATTGTCTACCAAGTCTTCAAATACATGAAGATTGTTTTTCATATTTTGGCATTTTTTCTAGTTGCCTTCTTCCTCCCTTCAAAGTGCATTAAAGTCTATATATTGTGGACTTTTTTTCTTTTGGGTTTTTTTGCCTGTTGATTGAAAGAGGTGTATAAATTATTTTGTGGATTTCAGGTCTGGAAATCTAGTAATTAGGCATCCCGTAGATCTCAAGCTTTTAGTAGATTCATATCCAAAGTAGAACTCAACTTTTGTATCATTACCAAATACCTTTCACATTTTTTGTGTTCCTTTACAAGTATCTCCATCTTGCCACCTTCGAATGTTATGTTATTATTGTTATCTTTTATTCTAATGGAATGAAAGTAGCATGCTTGATATCCTTCAGCATATTGCTCATATTTGAAGCTATAATTAAGGTTCCCACTTGGATTGAGAATGTAGCATTTTATAGATCTAAAATTAGACCCTTTGTGTGAGGAGATGATGGTACAAGAATTGTTACTATTACTATTATTTTTCTATGGTGACTTTGAGCAAACATTACATTTGCTATCAGTGATTATTATTTATTTTTTCAATTGTTTTTTTATGATAAATAGAAAAGAGAATGATATTTTTATTTTAATGCTATCCAAGATAGCATTTTAAAAATTGAGATTGCTGCCATGTCCTCATCCTTTTGTATCCTCAAATGTGTCAGGTTTTTTTTTTTTTTGATGATGTAGATGGCTACGATCGATTGACTTCTTTAGTGGATCAATGCAAAAATTTTATTTTTCATATATCATAACTTACTAACCATTTTATTTGGATTGATTATGATGTATTGGAGAAAGCATGTCATTTGAAGTGTAAAAAAAAAAGATTTATGAAATCAAGCAGAAGCTTATTGGTTTCACATATGCCTTGCTCATACGAAACTGACCACCTAGGATTTTCTAAAAGATTTTTTATATTGCTTTATATGCCATTTTAAACAACCAATTAATTCTAAATACTTGGATCAACATATAGATAACCTTTGAAGTGGAACTCCATCATGAATCAAATTGTTTGCTCGCAATGGTGTATAGTATGGAGTGTTACACACAAATCCATAGCTTAAAAACTTTAGAGCACAATGAGAGAGGGAGAGAGAGAGGGGGAGAGAGAGCTTTCTTAAAATATTTTTTGACTCTTGGCTTCCTTACATTAAGCTTGGGTGGAGGCCTATGTATAGGAGTTTCTTCATGAATCTCACAATAAATGAGCCATCTGATTAACTCAATTTATTCAGCCAATTCATGACTTTCGGTTAGCAAAAGTTTGACTCTTCAATTATAAAATGTTTGGCTTTCTAATTATCAAGCTATATTATTGTCTAGATATATCAACCTAAGAGGGGGGAGATGGTGTGAATTAGATTTTTTTGAAAAAAATAAATAAATATATGCTCAAATAATAGAATATAAATGTGATGGTGAGGTACTAAGATGAAATTAAATACAGTAGCATAAAATGAATAGAAATCAATAACACAAGCATAAAAATAGTAAATTTATAGTAGTTCAGTACTAAATTAAGCACTGCATCCATTCTCCAAGACTTCTCATTTGAAAATTTTAACCATAATCACTTCTTAGTTATAGTCCAATTATTTTATTCAGACTCATGATAAAATTCAATTGGATTTACTAAGGCTTACCAACTACAACCTTTCCATCTAAGTCCTCCAAGACTTAATCAAATACAATCATCTAATTGTAGGCTTGGACCCGTCTTAACCCCTAAGTTTTTTTACCAAAGAATTTGTTACAACATAAGAATATAATAAATAAATAATTTAAAGTTTAAAACATAAACTCTTTTAAGCTTAAAGAAGTTATTGATGAAGCCTCTTGAATGCGTTAACTTCCTCCTGAATTACTTGAGAAAGAGGCTTGAGAGAATGCTTTAAATTAGTGCTTGTTGGTAGCTCACACAATGAATGCATCTAAGCTCTCTTCTCAAATAAATTAAATGTTAGGAGGTGGAAATTGATTGTTCTCTAGGGTTCTCATTCTTTTTCAATTTTTTTATCCTAATTAGAGTGCTTAGATGTATTCTCCAATTAAATTTCTTGCTTAAATATGTCAAAAAATGGTTGTAAAAGGTAAAGTGATCATTGGACAGCTCAAACTAGCCATTAGAACCATTTTTTGGCCGTTGGAGATGTTTTAAAAAACTAGTCATTGAACTGTCAGATGCAAAAGGGTTGACTCATGATCTTCAAGGTCGACTCATCTTGATTAAGAGTTGACTCGTAAAGCTCTAAGTCTCAGGATAGCTCTCTATCGTTTGGACTACAACCATTTTAGGGATTAACTCGACTGCTATTCGAATCGATTCGTGAAATGCTATGGTCGATTCGGAAATGGATAATTTTTCACTATTCATTGTCTTTATCCTGAGACTAATCAGAGGTTGACTCATATTCTAGTGGGTCAATTCGAGCTCTAATAGTATTTCACTGCTCTCTATCTTCTTTCTGAGACCATTCTAGGGTCGATTCTTGTCTTGTTGAGGTCAAATCAAGTTTAGATAATTTTTCGCAACTCTCTATCTTCTCTCTAAGATCATTTTGGGGTTGACTCCTATCCTACTAGGATTAACTCAAGCTCTGTCAGAGTCGACTCAAGATGTACTAGGATCGATCCTTGAAAGATTCTAATTTTTATAGCTCTCTATCTGACATCCTGAGACTATATTAGGGTCAACCCAAGTTTTCTTGAGGTCGACTTATAGATTGTGCTAGTATTGCCCAGTTAAGCAATCTAAGAAGAGGGTGAATAAGATTCTTAAAAAATTTTAAGTGATATGTGATATAATAAATGTGCTTTTGAAAATACAAGTGATATGTAGTGGCAAATATAGAAAGTATGCAAGATAAAAAATCAAATAAGAGCATTCAAGCCCAAGAGAGCAAGTTAAGAGATCAAAGCATCGTGAACATAAAGATTTATTATGATTCAATACTAAATTCAGCACCTACATTCACTCTCTAAGCTCCTACTTTGAAATTTCAATTCACTAATCATTCTCACATGATTATGACAGCGGATCCCATCGACCAAGCATCCTAACCTTTTTCAAGCTAGTCACTCATTTCTTTGGTACGAGCACACCCAACACACTCCATTTCGATGTATGGATCAATCTTTCCCTGGGCTTTGGCACATCCAAAACTTATTCCCTCAAGTATAAGGAAGATACAACAAGAAACAATCAAAGCTTCTAAATAAAAACAATAATAACAATAAGAGCACTTTACACAACAAGAGAGGAGCCTTTAAATGTACTACTCCACTGGAAGAGAGTAATGAACCACTTAGGAGAGATGGTTAGAGTTGAAATAAATACTTCTTTCACTAGATGCTTTAATCGCTTTGGAGAATATTTTTTCTTGATTTTTGATGTATTTTTCTCTCATTTTAAAAGTTTTTACACCCTTAATGAATGTTGGAGAACCATTACTAGTTGTTTAAAGCTATTGAAGAGTAGTTGAATGGCATTAATATATCAATTTTAGACTGAAAAATAAGTCATTATAGTCTGTTCAGGCCTAGGGATTGACATAGAGGTCATCCCCCATCATGAGGATCGACACAGGGGCCATCTCCTATGGAAAAATAGAGAAACATATCTCTATTTGGTCCTGTGGTTCAACAAGGGTCGATCCTAGGATTGCCCTAGCCTAAGGGTCCATACAGGGGTCATCCTCTGTGATGTGCCAAGTTTTCTCTACATGCCAACATTCCTAAAACTAAAAGGGATGACTCATGGGTCAACTCTGATATTCAGGGTTAGCCTTTGATGCTCGAAAAGTCATTTTTTATATTTTGGCCTCTAAATATTGTAAAATCTTGTCTCATCCTTTCGAAGTCATCTTAAATACTTTTTAGACTCTCGAAAACTATCATCCTTGTTTCCAACTTAAAAAGTTTAAATCTTTGACCTTCTCTATACATTCTTACTTGCTTTAATTTTTTGGCTTTCTTGAAACACATTTTTGAACTACTCCAGAGGCATGTAATCATTAATATCCCTATCAAATATTTTATAATCATTAAAATTAATTTTTGGATTACCAATCTCTCCCTTTTTAATTATGATAAAATATTGAGTATAAGGAAGAGAAAGCAAGTAAAGCATGGGAGTAAAATAATGCCATTTAAAAGTATATGAGCATTCTACATTGAGATATATACAGATGTATCAAATTGAAGCATTGTTCCAGAGCATGAGCTTTAGGCAAATGTATCGGAACATAATATCAAGGCACTCAAAAAGCCAAATACAAGTCAAAATGATAAAGTATTAGAACAAAATGAATCAAGCAAGATGATTAAGTATAAATGCAAGGATTTAAGCAATAACTTTTGATAAAACGGTAAAGGATCCAATCCCAAAATTGGCATTAAAGCATAAATGAAAAAAATATAGAAAATCAAAAGGTGTTAACATATCAAGCATAATTCTACTTATAATATAAACAATATATCTGCTTACTCTTTTTGGCATCATCAATTAAGATAAGCACAAAATACTTCATAGGCCATAATAGAATGTCTGCTACTCAAATTATATGATAAAAGATCATTCATAATCAAAAATTGATAAGTCTAGAGTAACATCAGTTATAAGAATATCATGCTTCAAGATAAATCAAGAGTCACATAATGTTGGAAGCAACATCAACAATCATATTAAACATAATAAATCAAGAGTCACATAATATCATAATGCATAATGTCAGATACTACATCAGCTAAAATACATCAAGAGTCATATAATATCATAATACATCAAGAGTCACAACCAACATCAACAATCACAAAAGTCAACTATAACCAATGAGAGTCTAATAAGATACAAGTCAACATAGTCCCAATCCTTGTCAAAGGAAGAAGATATTTCCTGATGAATATAAGCTCTGGATGAGGTATGGCCCTTCGGCTCCTAGTCCTACTAGAGGGTCCAATGCCAGCAAAAGAACAAGCAAATCCAGAAGAAACTGATAATAAGGGCCTATAGATGGTTTGAGAGGATTGGATCAGGATTGGATGGGAACTGTAACTCTAGAACCTAAGCATGCTCTAAGTGAATCAAGCTGAGCTATCAGCCTCCCTATCGACTACAAAAAAAAGATGATCTTAGTAGTAACATTGCCGCTCATGCCTCTCATCTCCTCTCTCAGCTGTCAAATCACTAACTCTTTCAATCCTTGTAGTCACCCTGCCTCAACCATCAACATTGACAAATTAGTAGTGTCATCACTGCTCAGTCTAATACGATGTGATAGTCTTCTCACTTCTCTCTCCAAATCAAAAACTTTGGCATTGAGCCTGAGAATAGTATCCTCAAGCTACTCAACTCTTATGCTCAAGTTTGAAATTATTTGGGTAATAGTGGGATATGGGGTACCATTGACATGTCAGTTGAATGTGTCGTGAAATAACTGACCCAGAGTAGCACCCCAGGCTGCTTGAAAAATATCTACAACTTGCTCTAAAAATGCAAGGATCTGATCATCAGCAAATCTAATAGATGAATATCGAGAATGACTCATAAACTGAGATGGTTGGGGCTCAATGGGGTCTTTGCCAAATATCTCAAAAAAGAAACCCACCTCATGCTCAGTGAAAAAATAAATCTCTGGGCTCAATTTAAACTCTCGAGAAGGTGAAGAGGGTCCCTCCTCCTTAGCTCGATCATCATCATCCTCATCCTTACCAGCTTTATATGCATCTCTGCTCTTCATCCAATGACCATTTACCTTAGTAAAACCCATTTATCATTGAGAATGGTCATTGTAAGTATCAATGTATACCGCGTGACTAATGGCTTCTCTCTTAAACTAGACTTTAAATCTCATAAATACATATGCGAGTTGTTAGATGTATGCCCTAGAAGCTAATCTGACTGATATATTTATTCTTTCTAGGATATAGTATTATACTTGATCTTATTATTTATTGATAATATTAGATAGTTTATTTTTATTCATATTATGCATGTGTTCATAAATTATCTAAAAAATTAATAAGATGACGACACATATTCTCAAGAGTTGAGAATTTGAGGCATGTCTTATTGATAATTAATTCTTAAATTACTTTCGATCGATAGATCATTATGGGAATGATGATTGATCCGATAAGATTGATGCACGAATCATTTTTTTTTTTTGATAGATAAATCTTGAGTCTACAGTATAGAAATACTGAGTGAAAAAGTAGGTGGTTATTAAAGAACAAGAATATCGAGTTTGATCAATATGAGAAGTTATTTGGATGTCTACTCACTCATCAGTAATTTTTTCGATGATGTAGTGGTGTGACTGGTTCTTTGATCTATAGTGTCTCGACTATTCGCAGAGAGGTTGTTATATTTTGACTGTACATATACTTAGTTCCTAGCCATTTGGATCTTTATGGTACAGATTAGCTGCAATAAGTTCGTTGTAGGAGTAGGATGTGCACCTAAATGGGATCTATCAATCTTAGTAGATAAAAAATAGTCCTATATAATTTATAAGATTGAATTCTGAAGACCATGGCCATGGCAGTATAAATAATAAACCAGAGTTTTCATAAGATTTCATAAAGTCGAGTCAAATAAATCTTACATATGATAGATAATAAAATTTAATAAATTTTTTATAATTTTTATTTTATCAAAACTCATAATAGAAGAACTATATCACATGATATCTATACCTAGAGGTTCAATACATTCCATTCTATTAGATTGTCACTACATACTACTAGGTGTCACTGGTAGATTGTGAGACCAATGAAGATTATTTTGATAGTAAATAATTCTTAATTGATGAATTAAAATTATTCCAATCTATTGAAAGAAGTTTCAATGATATTAGTAATAGAGATCATAATATATCTCACTATCAAATAAAATAGAATCTATGCGATCACACATATAAGAGGTCCTGATTGATCGGATAGTAGAATTGAGATTTTGAATCGTAGTAGGATTCGATTATCAATATGATTGATGATTGGACTAATTTGTAAAAGTTACAAAAAAAGACTTGCTAAAAGTTAGTGAGTTATAGGAGGACTTACTTGTAATTATTATTATATTATTTGATTTAATCAAATAATTGAGGTTGAGTTCTAATCAAATTAAATTTAGATTTAATTTGATTGGACATGATCTGAGTTTAACTTAGATTGGATTTCATTAGTCTAAAAGATTTAGATTCAATAAGTAGTTGACTTATTAAGAACCCAAACTATATGGGACTCCATCTGAAAAGGTGATTAACCTGCAAAAAGACTCTCCCAACATCTCACACCTCATAAAATTACTATGAGTTTTGATTTTTGCGAGGACAAAAGGAGTGCACAAAAGGTTGTGGTGCAACTTAATCCAAGAGAGTCCTAGCACCCTAGGAATCTATCCAAAAACCTAGAGGTGCTGGTTTTTAATGTGGAACTATGGGCACCTCCTCTTAAGTGATTAGTGCCTCCTCTCATCTCATGTATAAGAAAGAAAGGTTGTTAGCATGAAAACAAGGGAGAAAGGGGCAGTGAAATAAAGGTGGGGCACTGAAATACTTTTGGATGCCTTCCTTCTTCTTTCTTTAGCCTTTCACGTCCAATGTGTTAGACGTTCTCATGCCCCCTTCTCTTCCATGCATGTTATGTTCAAGAATTGGACATCTCCTAGCCTTCATCCTTCCACAAACCCACATCCAAGAGTTGAATGCCCATCTCCTCTCTCATCTTTCTCCTCCTCTTGATTTCTGATGTTCTTTTGGGAAGAGAAAAGGATCAAAAAAATTCAGTAATCTAAGGAGCGATCTCTGTAAGAGAGCTAGCATCCCAGTAAGATCAGGATCTTTTGATCAAATCAACCTCATGTGGATAACTATGGAGAATGGATACGTCGGTGGCTTCAGAAAAATCTTCAAGACATCTATAGATTATCGAATCACGGTGAAGATCTATCCGCGTAAGGTGAAGATTGGATCTTCCTATCTATTTTATTTTATCTTAATTTTAAATCTATGAGGGATCATGTGCACATCATATCTTCCTATATATATATATATATATATATATATATATATATATATATATATATATATATATATTGGATGCCTGTGCACATCATATGATTCATGTAATTTGGAGAGCTGCGAGTTTCATTAGAAGGGTTGTAATAATTGTTATTATTTTAATTTTTTTGGGTTGTATTCTGTAATGTCTTTGCATGTCAATGGTTTTTTGAATTGCAAGCCTATCAAACTGATGCACATGAATCAAGACAGGTGGTTGATCAATGTCGGATCAAGGAGTTGATTACGATCAGATCAAGGGTGCTCAGGATCGGATCAAAGAGTTGAAGATGATCAAACTGATGAAGATAGATAATTAAAAATATCCATGATCATAGATCCATGATCATCACCAATTATTTTTCTTAGCTGACTAATTATTTGCATGAGATGTAGATAATTAAAATTAGCTAATTAGTTATTTACATGAGATGTGGATGATTAAAAATAGATAAGATCTAAATTAAATCTCTTTGCATATATTAAGTTGAGCGGTCTTCCATCATTGTAAATGTATGGACATCCTACTACTGTTGATTGTTCTGGACTGGTTACTGTGCTTGAATTGCATCGAAAAGACACAAGCTACTCTATTAGCATGAGATGCTGTAGAGTAAAGATGGAGTTGGACCCAATAACTGTCAAGTGAGGGATCCAATGACGGCTTTGCCTATGCTTGAATAGTGGGTCTGACTTAACTAAAAAATGGGGTCAATAACTATCAGGTTAGGCCCACATTACTTAAAGATCGATTATTGCTGCAACATGCTTGAGAAATATTGGATAAGAGTTGTTCACTCATTAATTTGTATGTCACCAATAACTGTCAGATAAGGTGCATGTAGATCGGTAGGATTACAGTATCCACTTGAAATCCTAATCACGAAGAATTTTTGTCTTTCTACCTGAGGAGTGCAAGAGATTTGAAAAAATAGTGAGAGCCATATTTATTTTAAAATAAATTCAAAATTAAGGATGAATATCTAACTAAAATCTTTACTCTATATAAAAATAAAATATCTGCTTCCAACCCTCTAGCTCATATTCTTGAAATCAATTGTCTAATCAAACAAATTATAAAGACTGACTCAAGAGCCTAAAATAGTTTTAAGTTCTGAGAAGCTTAGCTATATACTCGATCAGGATATCTCTATGTTACCTAACCATCCGACAATTGATCAAAGAGCAATCTGTCTATGATCATTATGTGACAATGATTAAGGACTTGGAGAAGCTTGAAAGGCTCAGTATAACCATACACAAAGAATTGCAGGTGGATTTGATCCTGCAATCTTTTACTAGTTCGTATAGATAGTTTATTGTAAACTATCATATGAATAAGATTGATTGCATCTTGACTGAATTGTTGAATATATTGATAACTACTGAAGGAACCTTGAAGAGTTCAAGGGATACAGTTCTCATAGTGGAGTAGGCTTTTACTTTCAAGAAAAAGTCTATTGAAAAGAAGAAGAAATCCGTGAAGAAATATAAGTACAAGAGCAGGCCAAAGAAGGAAGCTCTTAAGAAGACTACTGACAAGAAAAAAATATTTTCACTACAATGTTGATGGCTAATAAAAAGAACCGTCCTCTATACTTGGAGAGCCTGAAGAAAAGAAATGAGATATATCTTTAGAAGATATGTTAGATCTGCTCATTATTGAAACTAACCTTACAGTTTCTTCTACTTCTAGTTGAATTATCTACTCTGATTTGAATACTCATTTGTGTACTTCAATATGAGGTCTAAAAGAAAGTAGAGAGCTGAGGGAAGGTGAAGTGATTTTTTAGGATTGGCAACGGAGCAAGAGTTGCTATTATGGTCATGGATACCTATTCTGTGCGATTACCATCTAGATTTAATTTGATACTAAGAGACTGCTATTTTGTATCTGCTGCTAGTAAAAATTTGATTTCTATTTTATCATTAATGCAGGATGATAAAAACTACCATATAATTTATATTACAAACAAATTGATAGCATATGATTTTATGATTGATAGTCTCTATCACTTACATGTGGATGTATATGTGAACGTATCTGAGTAAATAGTGAATACCATTGGATCTAAAAGATCCAAAGATGAGATAAACCAAAAGTATATGTGGCACCTCAGGCTTCATCATATTAGAGAGGATAGAATAAATAGATTGGAGAAAGACAAGCTTCTTGGCTCATATGCCTTATCTAGTTTGTGAATCTTTTTTTCAAAGAAAGATGGCCAAACTATCCTTTGTAGGATATGGGGAGAGGACCACTAAGATACTTGTCCTGTTATATACTAATATGTGTGGCCTATTTGATATGCAGACCATGAATGGTTATCTTTACTTCGTTACCTCTATCAATGATTTTTAACGATATGGGTATATATGAGAGATATAAATTTGATGTCTTTAAAAAGTTCAAAGAATTCAGATATGAAGTAGAGAAGTAAATTAGAAATCTCTTAAGGTTCTTCGATCAAATTAAGGAGATGTATACCTTAGTGGGAGTTTCTAAACTATCTCAAGAAAAATGACAAACTCTCATAATGTACTCCTCTTAGTACACTTTAACTCAATGCGATGTCGGAGAGGAGGAATAAGACTCTATCAGATATGGTCCGATCTATGATGAGCTTCATTAATATTCTCTTATTTCTATGGGTACATGCTTTTCTTTCTACAATATATATACTGAATAGAGTTTTCTATAAATCTGTTCCTACCATATTGTGTGAGATATGTCATGATAAAAAATTAAGTCTTAATCATCTCAAGATTTGGAGATGTCCAACCCATATCAAATGATAGTAGGTGGATAAGTTACAGGTTAGACCTATGAGAGATCATTTTCATATAGGATATTCTAAAGAGTCTTTGGGATACTACTTTTACTTTTTAGAGGATCACAATATGATTATGAGCTAATATATTATATTCTTAAAAAAATAATTTATCTAGGATGGATGTAATGAGAGAAAAATTGAGCTCTAAGAGAAAATCTCTAAAAAGCAATGAGTCATACAACCTATAGAATCTATTTATATTGAGCCAGTATATATAATACCTCCTCTATCTCATAGATCGAATAGGATCTCCCATCCTACTAAAAGATACTTAGATATTCTGACAGGAGGTATAGAGAAAATGTTCCTCATAGAAGATAGAAAATATAAAGATGATCCAAAAAGCTACTACGAGGTGATATCAGACATCGATTTCGAGAAGTGATCGAATGCAATGAAGCCAAAAATTGACTTAATGCATTTCAACTAAGTTTGGACTTTAATGGATCAACCAGTAGGTATAGTACCTATTGGATGTGAATAGATCTACAAAAGAAAGATAGATTCAGATGGATAGGTAGAGACCTATAAAGCAAGCATCTCGTTCAACGATGTGATCAAATTTTTTGATTTCATCAAGAATGAGGAGAAAATATGTGTTTATAGGAAGGTCAGTGAGAGTGCTATCATGTTTCTCGTATTGTACGAGGATGGTATTCTTCTGATTATAAAATGATGTTCCCATATTGACTCGATTAAAATGTGGTTGTCTAAGAAATTCTCCATGAAAGATCTTGGAGAAGCATCCTATATTTTGAGAACAAAAGTCTATAGAGATAGATCTAAAAAAATATTGGATCTCTCACAGAAAATATACATAAAGAAGGTGCTGAAGTGATTCAGCGACTATAAGAAGCCTTATGTATGTCATGCTGTGTATACGACCTGATATATCTCTTGCTGTGAGTGTCACAGCAGATATCAGTCAAATCCAGATGAGGAGCACTGGATAACTGTAAAGAACATCCTTAAGTACTTGAGAAGGACTAAAGATTTGCTCTTGATTTTTTTAAGAGGATCAAAATTAAGGATAGAAGGAAACATAGATTCAGATTTTATGTCTGATGTTGATGGTAGAGAATCTACTTTAAGATGTATTTCCTTAAGTAATGGAGGTTTGGTAAATTAGAAGAGTTCCAAATAACCAATCATTATAGTTTTTATCATGGAAGCTGAGTAAATCAACACTTTTAAGGTTGCTAAGGAAGCATTCTAGTTTAAAAAGATTTGTTACAAAATTTTGTGTAATGTCATCAGATGGTATAATGTTATACCGCGTCAATAAAGGCACCATAGCTTTAGCTATGGAGTTCAAGTCTTACCAAAAGTCTTAGCATATAGAGTGATGATTTTACATTATTTATGACTATCTCGAGAAGTACTTCAAGATGTAGAGAGTAGATCCCATGGATAATATGATGGACCAACTGACTAAACCACCTAACAAGCTGAGGACCAAAGCACATCTTGAGAAGATGGAGCTTAGGTATGTGGCAGATTGGCTTTAATGTAAGTGAGAGATTGTTAGATGTATGTCGTAGAAGTTAATCAGACTGACACATTTATTTTTTCTAAGATATAGTTTTGTATTTGATCTTATTATTTATTAATAATATTAGATAGTTTATTTTTATTTATATTGTGTATGTATCCATGAATCGTTCAAAGAATTAATAAGATGATGATACATATTCTCAAGAATTAATAATTTAAAATATATGTTATTGATGATTAATTCTAAAATTGCTTACTATCAATGGATCATCATGGGGATGGTGATTGATCTAATGAGATTGGTGCATGGATCATTTATTTTAGATAGATATGTCTAAAACTACAGTGTAGAGATACTAGAACGAGAGTGCAGATTGTTGTTAGAGAATAAAGATACCAAATGTGATCAATATGAGCAGTCACTTGGATGTTTACTCATTCGTCGATGACTTTCTCGATACTGTAGTGGTTTAACTGATTCTTTGATCTGCAGTGTCTCGACTATTGACAGCGGGATTACTGTAGTTTGATTGTACATACACTTGGTCCCTAGCTATTCGGATCTTTATGGTGTAGATTGGTTGTAGTTGATTCATTGTAAGAGTAAGGTATGCACTTAGATGGGATCTATTGACCTTGATAGATAAGGAATAGTCCTATGTGATTTATGAGACTGAGTTCTAAAGATCATGACCATGACAATATGAATAATGGAAAAGAGTTTTCATAAGATTTCATAAAATAAACTCAAGTTGAATAAATCTTCCTTATGATAGATGATGGAGTTTGATGAGTTTTTCATAACCTCCATCTTGTCAAGACTCACGATAGAAGAATTGTATCATATAGTAACTACACCTAGAGATTCAATACCTTCTATTCTACTGGATTACCACTACATGCTGCTAGGTGTCACTGATGGATTATGAGATCAATGAGAATTATTTTGATGGTCAATAATTCTCAATTAGTGAATTGTAATTATTTTAATCTATTAAAATGAGTTTCAAAAATATTAGTGATAGAGATCATAATATATCTTACTATCAGACAGAGTAGAACCTATGAGATCACATACATAAGAGGTCCTGACTGATCAAATAGTTGAATTATGCTATCCAAAATCCTAGAGATGCTGGTTCTTAGTGTGGAACCATGGGGCGCCCCCTTTTAAGTGATTAGTACCTCCTCTCATCTTATGTGTAAGAAAGAAAGGTTGTTAGCATGAAACCAAGGGAGAAAGGGGCTATGAAATAAAGGTGGGGCACTGAAATAGTTTTGGATGCCTTCCTTCTTCTTTCTCTAGCCACTACCAAAATTCGAGTCTTTCGCGATGTTTAAAAATTAAAACATCGCTGAAACATAAGTTTTTTGGCAATGTTATAAAACATCACTGATGAGATGACCTTCTACGATATTTGGTCAAATGATGCAGATTGTAATACTTTTGTGCGACGTTTCAAGCTGAAACTATACGTTTGGCCTCAAAAAATTTTTTCAACCTGTCCATTTTCCTCGCCTATGCATTTTGTCCCCATTTTCCCATGCACCATGTTGCCTCGCCTACTTCCTATCTTAAAACATTTAGCTTGACTTCCTGTTTGTCATCTCGTTCCCAACTTTCTCCCATTCGATGCCCTAGCTGCGCTCATCCGTGTCCTTCATCGGCCATCGCCGTCTTCCACCTTCTCCCATCGCTGACGTGGGTCTCGTTGGATCTCTTGTCTTCCTCCATCACTCCACGCCCTTCGGCTTTGCTACCACCTTCCCTTCGCCATCCACTCCTGTTTCTCCTTCGCCATCCGCTCTTAGGTTTCTCTTTCCCTTGCCCACTCATTTGTCTTTTGATTTTCGTAGTTGATTTCCTTCGCTAATTTGAGTAATTTACACTCTTTGAGTTTGTTTTCCTCCCAGAAACTTGCTCAGATTCACTCCCTCCACCATGCTCGACCACGGAGGTGAGTTCATATCTATTCTCCCTATCTCTATTTTCCCATTTGCAAGGAATTTAGATATTATAGATGATTGATTTCATTATCCAGGTCATTTAAATTATCATGTATGGATTTTTTTTGAAAATTAAAACAACTGGATGCCAATTTGTGGATTTGTTATGAGGGTATTGTCTTGCTTCTACTTTCGGTTAAGATTCGTATGATAGCATGAGTTGTTTTGGAGCCTTGATCATTGCTCCATGGGATGAACTGTGCCAACTATTGGACAGTGCAAACGTTTGGTTGTGATAACTCGAGATATAGAAATGCTTTCTAGGGAAACTATTAGATTACCACAGGGAAATTGATCCCTTTGAAACCATTAAGCAATTTATAGTACTCTGTAGCTTCTTCTCTCTTAAAATCCCACAAATGGAGCTGGTTAGGCTTCGTACTGCCTATGTTACAGAAGTAATGAGCAAGAATGTGTAGAAAAGAGAATGAGTCTGAGATGTTGGTTGTAAGGTTGGTTAGAGGTTTCGCATGTGCCAGTGGAGATCGTAAAGTTGTGAATCATTGCATATATGTTCTAATATTCCTTTTGTAATTAGAGATACACAATATTTCTTCTAGTTTAACCTTTCACGCTAAGCTGCTTTCTTCTTTCTACAATTAATGCTTCAGAAAATCTTCAGCATTTGATGCTTAGAGTTGATTTCTGAGGAACTGAGTCTTGATATTAGTTTTTCCATTCTTTTATATTTTGCTTCTATTCTTAACATGCACAAATGTGATTAGACATGCTTATTTTCTTTCACAACCATTTCTTTTTATTTGTCTTCACAGCTATTTCTTTTGTAAAAAAATGATTTAAATGGTACATTTGCTAAAATTTGTTTGAGTTTTAATGACAGGTGTTTGTATATAATATAGATAAGCATTGGATAAATTATGTTAAGTTCTCTCACGAATACATGGAGGGATTCAAATTGTTTATGATTTTTGTAGCTTAAAACAAAGGCAAAGATTGCAAATTTCGGTGTCCTTATTCATATTGTTTGAACATTTATATGGAGCCTTAAGAGAATATCTTCGATCATCTATTGAGATTTGACATGGATCAATCATACACCCGATGGATATTTCATAGCGAATGGATAGAATTTCAATTCTCTGATAATCGAGACAAATATTCATTTATAGATACAGAAAGTGATAATTTTAGGCAATGACTCAAATGAAGATGATGATGATGATGGGATAAGAGACTTGCTATGTGATGTCGGTAGTTTTCTTAATGATTGTCCTATTAAAAAAAACTTAAGGGCTTCTATAGGTGCTAGCCATTCTTGTATCGATGCCTTTAATGATTTATTGATGGAAGCTATCGAAGGATGTACAAAATTTTTAAAATTATCATTTATTGTGAAGTTACTCCATTTAAAAGTATACAACAAATAGAATAACAAGTCTTTTGATATACTATTATCATTGCTAAGAGATGTCTTGCCCAATGATCAATTCTTGCCAAAATCTTATTATGTAGCAAATCGCATTCTACGGAACTTGGGCTTGGGTTATGTGTGAATACATGCATGTAAATACGATTGTGCTCTCTTTTGAAAAGAGCATGAAAACTGTGATAATTGTCCAAAGTGTGAAACATCGAGATGGATGATTAATGATGATAAAGATAAGAAGACCCCTTATAAAGTGTTACGGTACTTTTCATTAAAGTTTAGACTGCAATGATTATTCATGTCAAAAAAGATAGCTAAAAAAAAGAGATGGCATAAAGATAGTTCTAAAAGTGAGAGTAATACTATGATTCATCCATCTGATGGTGAAGCTTGGAAGAGCTTTGGCAAATAGTATCTAGATTTTGCTAGAGAACCCCATAATATGAGGCTTAGCCTAGCAACGAATGGATTCAATCTATTTGATAATATATCTAATGCCTATAGTACGTGGTCTGTAGTTCTTTTGGCATATAATTTACCCCCTTGGTTGTACATGGATGAGTCATTCTTTATGCTGTCGCTGCTTATTCTGGGTCCGAATGCATTAGATAGAGATATTGATGTCTACTTAAAGTTATTAGTAGATGAGTTGAATGAGTTATAGGATAAGGATATTGATATTTTCAATACTTCATATGGCCAAAGTTTTCGAATGCATACAGTTCTATTATGGACTATTAATAATTTTTGGCCTATAGTAATATTTCTAGATGGGTCACTAAAGGTTATATGGCATGTCCTATTTGTAATAAGCATACCCCTTCTTATAAATTGAGAAACAAGATGGGTTACTTGAGCCATCGATATTTTCTTCCTTAGGATCATGCTTGAAGAAAGAGCAAAAGATTTGATGGCAAAATGGACTATCGACCCCCACCTATCTTGCCAAATAGAGATGATGTGATGCAACAACTATCCCATTTGAAGAACATAGACTGTGAAAAGCATCCTAATAATAAAAAGAGATCGAGACCAGTAGAAGAGTCGAATTAAACAAAAAAGAATATTCTTTTTGAGTTGCCATATTGGTGTAAGTTGAGATTAAGGCATTACCTTGATGTCATGCATATTGAAAGAAAAATTTATGACAATATCCTTGATATCTTGTTAAGTCTTGAAAGTAAAATCAAGGATGCTATCAAGGCACGACTCGACTTGGAAGACATAAAAATTCGAAAAGAATTGCACTTGATAAAGAGAAATGATGGATCCTACGTAATTCCTCCTGCATGCTACATAATGTCGAACACTGAAAAGAAAAGTTTCTATGAGTTTCTTAAAGGGATAAAGTTTTCGAATGGGTATGCATCTAACATATCTTGATGTGTTAATATTGAGAAAAAAAAGATTATGGGACTAAAAATCCATGATTGTCATATTCACCCACAAAGCATTCTTTTTTTAGGCACGCATGAAATCTTGAAGAAGGATGTGACAACTGCATTGATGGAGTTGGGTAACTTCTTTTGTCGAATATGACATCGAACTTTGATTATGGATGACATCGAAAAGATTATATACAGACATATTCTTGATATTATGCAAACTTGAAATAATTTTTTCGCTAGCTTTTTTTGATGTGATGGTATATTTGACTGTTCATTTACCAAATGAAGCCTTGCTAGGTGGATCAGTGACATATTGATGGATGTATCCAATCGAGAGGTATCATAATAACTTTTAAATTTTAAACTCCAATTAATGGATGTTTGTGTTATATAATTATTGTAAATTCTGAATGTAGGTTCCTTGGCTCTCGAAAGAGATTTATTCGAGATAAAGCTTATCCAAAAGGGTCTATTGTTGAGGCGTATATAGTTAAGAAATGCTTGACATTTTATTCTATATACCTTCAAGGTATCGAGATCCATTTTAATATGGATGAGCGAAATAATGATAAAGTCGATGACAGTGACATAACAGTATTTTGTTAATGAGTTAGGATATTTAGAGTAACTCAGTTTGTTTTTCTTCCTAAAGAAGTGCAAGATATGGCTTATTGGTTTGTACTTACCATTTGTGAAGAGATAGAGCCTTATTTGAGTAAGTTCCTACTACCTAAATTTTATTATTAAATATCCAATATAGAGATGCGATAGTAAACTATATCTCTTTGTTAGAGAGCATAAGATTGAGCTGATGGAGCAAAGTTCGTTAGATGTTCAGAATAGACATAGAAAATAATTTTTTTTATGGTTAAAGCATCGGGTGAGAATACAAACTCTACGAGATTGTTTGTGTACATACGTATTGTATTCTCATATTCAACTAATATGAATTGTTTTACATAATGGTAGATGGCAATATTGTACAGACCCGATGAGGGAAGTATAACCAAGTCTTTATATGCGTTAGTATGTGGACCTCATATTTTAGTACAAAAGTACTCGGGATGCATTGTGAATGGCATGCGATTCCAAACTGAAGTTCATGGTTCTCGTAGAAAGTCTTCAAATAGTGGTATTACCGTAAAAGAAAACCATGGAGACGATATCATCGATTTCTTTAGGGTATTAACAGATATTATTTAATCGGATTATGTCAAGGATAAAAGTGTTGTTCTTTTTAAGTGCAAGTGGTATGATCTTGGGTTTAGGAACGCTAATGTCAGGATCAATGAAAATGTGCAAAGCATAAATGTAACCAGGTTATGATACAAAAATGATCTATTTATTCTTGCAAACCAAGTGATGCAAGTTTATTATTTACAAGACATGAAATTGGGATAAAACTGACATGTTATGCAAGAATGTCAGTATAGACATATATATGACATCCCTGTTGATGCAACAATATAAGAAGATTCTAATGATGAAGAGGGCTTTGAAATGATTTTTGCAGATATTGAGAAATGTCACATAGAGTCATTAGATAGAGATGATGTCGAACTTGATGTAATAGATAATACTTTATTGAATACAATGTGAGGTTTCTATCATGAAGTAGAAGAGTTAGCAACAAGTGATAGTGAGGATGAAGATGATACCTTAGCAGAATATTGTATCGAAGATGATGATCAATAGAATGATGATGACAATGACCGCAGCAATGATTTATAATTCAATTCCATTTGTGACATCTAATGTTCATTGACATGAGTTGTTAATAAGTTTCTTAAAGTTGACCTTAGTTGATTTTGTTTAAAATCTTAACATTGATTTCATTTGACTATATATTGCAGATATTCTCATGACATCGAAATTGTCTAAAAAAAAAAGGACCCTCAAGCACCTCAGTAGTATCTCCTGATCCACCGCATTCTACTCAACGGCCATCGATCTAGAAAATGATCTTACCATCACAGTTATGATCAAGGTACCAGCAGCTTTTTTAGAGCCATGACACTGTGGCTACACCACCTTCCTCTCAGTCACCACCAGCCCACGTTCCACCTATTTTTTTAGACCGACACCAGTAGAAGTCACACCTCCAGTTTCACCACCTTCCTCTCAGTCACCACCGGCCCACGTTCCACCAGCTTCTCTAGATCCAACACTAATAGAAGTCACACCTTTTACTCCACCACCTTTTTCTCAGTCACCATCGATCCATACACCACCGATCGAGCCAGAGCCTACTGAGCATACACATCCTACCATGGACTCGGCTCCTAGTGTTAACTTTGTAGGTACGAATCATTATATACCTATTTATGTTTAATATCACTTAAATATTTTTAAATTAACATTCTTATTATTGCTTGCTCATCTTGTAGGATCCACGAGCATGGGTGGATGAAGGAAAAAAGGTTGTAGTAGAGTGATCGGATTAAGTAAGATAAACAAGGTCCTTGGCAAGAAAATGGAGATCAACATTTTAACTAAAGAAGAGCAACCCACTAATGCTGTTCAATCTGTCAAGCTATCAAATGAGCTTGGTATGATAGCTCAAAATGTCTTACTTGTCAAACCTAAATGGACCAAATTAACAGAGGAGGAGATGCAGATTGCATTTGACAAACTAGAGGTAAGTAAAAATTATTATAGTTGCATTTGTATTCTATGCATATTTGTTAACTAGTATTTGATACTTGTTTGCAGCAAAAACTAGATGTCAAGTATTTAAGGATGGATGAGGAAGTTTGTGCTAGTGTCAAAAAGCATCTTTTATTGAAATCAAAGGATCAGAGGTACCGACTACATATGCATTACATTAACCATGGAAAGGACTCAAAGCCAAGTACTGTGACCAACGCAAAGTGGATGGATCTTTGGACTTACTAGGACAAAGATAGGACACAGGTTAGTATTGCTTGCATTATATTTGTATGTAAATGTCTCCTTTAAAAAATCTATTTTAGGTTGACTGACATAAAATTTTCTATCTTTTCAGCTAATGTGTGAGCGTAACAAAAAGTTTCGAAGTTTCATCAAGTGTCAAGCAAACATCAGATCAAAAGTTTTTGTACCTATACGGTATAAGTTGTGAGATGTCGTACTTTGACTACGACTAATATCATTTGATATTTAAATTTTTTGCAATAGTAACTCATCTTTTAAACAGAGTGAGAATGAATTGAATGGGAAAGAGTGTGATCGAATTATGTTGTGGGATTGTACTCATTACACCCCAGGTCCTAGTGACACTCCAGGTAGATGGACGACTCCCAAGTGTGAGGCAAAATGGGTGAAGACACCATACAAAAATAAAATTATGATTACTATTTTAAGTGAGCTTAGTTTTTATTTTGGAATTAATCCTCTTCAAATTTTGTTAGAATAAAATGATGCAGGTATTACAGTAGTTCATATCCCATGGTCATCCCATTACAGCAGACCAGATATGCGATAAAGTTCTAGAGACTAGACCAGATTATGTCTATGATTTAGGAGTTGGACCTAATCCAGAAAGGAAGAGTTCCTCTTTTATGTCTTAAAAGAAGATTCAAAAGAAGTTGGAGTAGTTACAGAAGCATAACCAAGAGATGAAGAATGAGATTGTAGATATTAAGGCACAAATGGAGCTTCAGAAAGCACAAATGGAGCTTCAAAATGCACATATGGAGCATCAATAAAGAATTTTGGAAGCTCTATGTGTATCACAGAATATCTCTTTATCAAATTTATGATGTAAGCTACCTAAGTTGTTTCTTTAATGCATCTCTAAATCTTTTTATAAGCATAGTGGAATAATGTATGTATTTTGTTAGTATAATATATATGTACTAAATTGATTCTATTTTTCCTTTTGGTAGGGATCTCATGACTCAAAGACTTGTGAAGATGTGGTTTTGAGGATATGCATAGCAGTGGGGCCCTATGCGCTTTGGGTTGTCGATTTATGAACTTATTTGTTTTGTTATAGACAATTAGATAATGAGTTTGTTTACTTTTGGTTAGAGATAAATTGGTAGCTTATATGAAAACTTGTTTGTTTTTTGGTAGAGACATGGTCTCTTGTGCTTTTGGTTAGAGACGTCATCTCTTTGGATGAAGATAATTTAATTTTTGGATTATAAACATTGTGTATGAATTCATCTTGATTATGAATTGCATATGAGTTCATACTTTAGTTGTTGAATGATTCGTTGATTGAAAATGAATGATTTACTTGGTATTTGAATATATATATATATATATATATATATATGTTGGGTATAAAATACCCACAGCCGAAATCCTCGACGGACTCCTACGGGAGCCAGGCTCCTCCATCGACAGCAGAACGGCTCCGCCCGGACTCCTACGGGAGCCGGGCTCCTCCATCGACAGCAGAACGGCTCCGCCCGGACTCCAACGAGAGTCGGGCTCCTCCATCGACAGCAGAACGGCTCCGCCCGGACTCCTACGGGAGCCGGGCTCCTCCATCGACAGCAGAACGGCTCCGCCCGGACTCCTACGGGAGCCGGGCTCCTCCTTCGACAGCAGAACGACTCCGCCCGGACTCCAACGGGAGCCGGGCTCCTCCATCGACAGCAGAACGGCTCCGCCCAGACTCCTACGGGAGCCGGGCTCCTCCATCGACAGCAGAACAGCTCCGCCCGGACTCCTACGGGAGTCGGGCTCCTCCATCGACAGCAGAACGGCTCCGCCCGGACTCCTACGGGAGCCGGGCTCCGCCATCGACAGCGGCACAGCTCCGCCCGGACTCCTACGGGAGCCGGGCCCCGCCATCGACAGCAGAACAGCTCCGCCCGGACTCCAACGGGAGCCGGGCTCCGCCATCAACAGCGGTACAGCTCCGCCCGGACTCCTACGGGAGCCGGGCTCCGACCTCAGTATCAGCTGCTGGAGTCGGAGTCCACCCACGACCTCAACCGAAAGGAGGACCTCTCCCAGACTCCTACAAAGGCCAAACTTCGACCACTACCGAGCCTCGATCAACAGATCCGCGCCCCCTGGCAGATCACAATAACAACCAGGATCCTGTTCCACTTCCTGTAGCAGATTCTGCATGGCTCCATCACCCCCTACGGCGGACCCATTACTCTCTGACAGGCTGTGTCAACGGCCACGATTCTGCTCCGCTCCCTGCGGCAGGTGCTGCACGATCCCACTACTCGCTGACAACTAGCGGCAACGGACGTCGCTCCACTACCTGCAACGGGCCCTACGTGGCGAGCTATGACGATAGCCACGGGTCTACCCCACTATCTTTCGCAATCAATTCCCCTGACCATGGGCGGCCCACTACCAGACGGTTACAAACGTCGCCATCAATCCTTTGCCTCCTCCGCCTATAAAAGGGGGGCCCAGATACGTTATTCTTTAAGCTCATTTTCTTATCCCAAAACTCTGCTAAATTCTCCGTTCGAGCACTCTATTCTTGTTGAGGCAGAGAACTGACTTGAGCATCGGAGGATCTTGCCGGAGCAACCCCACTTCCGGTTTAAACTTTCCTTGCAGGTCCCGGCGGCGACCGCGGCTTCCCCGACTCCAGCTTATCCGGTGCAAACAGATTTTTGCACCAACAGGATTGGCACTAGAGGAAGGGCGTGTGTCTTCGCAGCACCCTTGTTCTTGAAGGAGCGCTCAACGGACCCGCTTCCGGCCATCTTTTCCGGCACCCAATCCTCTTTTCCCCATCCGATGCCCTCTCGCGAGGTTTCTGCACAACTACCTCCGGCTATGGTCGCCGATAAAGGGTGGCCGGGTGACCAGTCTCCGCCGGATTCCGTCAACGTCATCTCGGGGGAATCCCAGCAGGGGGCAATCAGCACATCAGCTGCATCCCTCAAGCGGCAAAAAGTTGAAGAACCCATAGCCTTCACTGAAGAAGACGCCCAGGGAGTCCAATTCCCTCATAACGACGCGGTCGTAGTTTTCTTGAACATAGCAAATTATGACGTCCGTCGCATTCTCGTCGACAATGGAAGTTCGGCCGATATCTTGTTCTACAATGCCTTTTCAAGAATGGCCACTCTTGGCGGTCATCTAAGGCCAATTTGCTCCCTCTTAATAGGGTTTACTGGTGACACCGTTCCGACGGAAGGAATGATAGCTCTAACTGTGACCGCGGGTCAGCATCCAAAGCAGTCCAGAGCCCTGGTGAATTTCCTGGTGGTAAAGGCGCCATCTGCCTACAATGCAATTCTTGGCCGACCCGACCTCAATGCCCTCAGAGCCGTTGTTTCGACCTACCATTTGAAATTGAAGTTCCCCACCAGCAAGGGGATCGGAGAAGTCCGGGGAGACCAAGCGCTGGCCAGGCACTGCTACAACATTGCCCTACAAAGAAACGATCAAGCGGACCTCTGTCCGGTCGACGGATTGGATGCGCGCGATGACCTCACTGAAGAGAGGGGCGGTCCAATCGAGGACCTAATACCAATTCCTTTGAATGATGGGAATGCAGAGCATGTGGTGTTAATTGGCTCCAACCTGAAGGAAGAGGTGCGGACGCGTCTCGTGGATTTCCTCCGAAGGAATGCGGACGTTTTCGCATGGGTCCCGACGGATATGCCGGAGATCGACACAGAAGTCATGGAACATCATCTGGCGGTCGACCCTAAACATCGGCCGACAAAAGAAAAAATCCGGAGTCATGCCCCGGAGAGGCAGAAGGCAATAGCCGAAGAAGTGGATAAACTTCTCAAGGCCGGATTTATCAAGGAAGTCAATTATCCTGAGTGGATCTCCAATGTTGTCTTGGTCAAGAAAGCAAACGGCAAGTGGAGGATATGTATCGACTTCAAAAAGCTGAATAAGGCTTGCCCAAAGGACAGCTACCCCCTTCCCAGGATCGACCAACTGGTGGATGCTACCTCGGGCCATGAGCTTCTCACTTTTATGGACGCGTTCTCCGGCTATAACCAGATTAGAATGGCATTGGAAGATGAAGAAAAGACAGCTTTTATCACTAATCGCGGCCTTTACTGCTACAGGGTTATGCCGTTCGACCTCAAGAACGCGGGCGCAACCTATCAGCGACTGGTGAACAAAATCTTCAAGGAGCAGATCGACCGAAACATGGAGGTTTACGTGGACGATATGCTCGTGAAAAGCAGATCTTCCGAAAATCATGTCGCCGATCTCGAGAAAACTTTTGGCGCTCTTCGAAAGTATAGAATGAAGCTGAACCCGACCAAATGCGCCTTTGGAGTAACCTCAGGAAAGTTCCTGGGCTTCATGGTATCGGGGCGCGGGATCGAGGCCAATCCAGAGAAAATTCGCGCCATCCAAAATATGACCGCCCCAAGGTCGATCAAGGAGGTTCAGTGCCTCACGGGAAGAGTCGCAGCTCTTAATCGCTTTGTCGCGAGGTCGGCCGAACGATGTTTGCCCTTCTTTCAAACCCTCAAGCAGCCGAAGAACTTCTGTTGGACCTCTGAATGCCAACATGCATTCGAAGAATTAAAAAGCTACCTTAGCTCGCCTCCACTGCTGGCGAAGCCCGAGCCTAAGGAGGAACTATTTTTGTACCTGGCAGTCTTTCCCACAGCCCTTGCAACTGTCCTTGTCAAAGAGGAAATGAAAGTCCAGTGGCCGGTCTACTACATTAGTCGCATGTTGAGGGACGCCGAGACCAGGTATACTAAATTAGAAAAACTGACCTACGCCTTGTTGATTGCAGCTCGGCGACTCCAGCCTTACTTTCAAGGGCACACGGTGACGTTACTCACCGATCAACCGATCAAGGCGGTTTTGCCCCGAGCTGATACCTCTGGGAGAATGGCAAAATGGGCAATCGAGCTCACAGAATTCGACATCAACTACAAACCTAGACCGGCAATAAAGGCCCAAATATTGGCGGATTTCATAGTAGAGTGCACCATCCCCGAGGAGGCCGAACCTGAGCAAAGCAAAATTAACGACCTGAAGACTCAACCGAACTCCCCCGACGAAGAAGCCAGTTCCTCCGATCGCTTTTGGACCCTCCATGTGGACGGATCTTCCAACATGGCAGGTGCGGGTGCAGGCCTGATCTTGACCAGTCCGGAGGGAGTCGTCGCGGAGTACGCTCTGCGTTTTGAATTCTCCGCAACAAACAATGGAGCGGAATATGAAGCTCTGATTGCAGGATTGAGGATCGCCAGGGAGCTTGGAATAGGTCAACTCCGGGTGCACAGCGATTCCCAACTTGTGGTGGGGCAAGTCAGCGGGAGCTTTGAAGCACGGGAGGACAGTATGGCCAAATATCTTGAGAAGGTGAAGGAGTTCACCCCTGCCTTTGGCAATTTCGACATCAGGCAAGTTCCAAGGTCGGAGAATACCAGAGCCGATCTTCTCTCCAAACTGGCGACATCGGCTCCGGCCGAATTGCCCAAAGGTGTCCTCTTTGAAGTTTTAAAACATCCGAGTACGGAAGAACCGCGACTCGTAATGGAGATCGACCACGAGCCCAGCTGGGTCGACCCGCTGATAACCTATCTTAGAGATGGGATTCTCCCCCAGGACGCGAAAGAGGCCCGGAAACTCCGAAATCAGGCATCCCGGTATACCCTTTATGAGAGCAAATTGTACAAAAGATCGTACTCCTTGCCCCTCTTGAGGTGCCTCCGACCCTCAGAAGCTGACTACGCTTTGTGGGAAGTACACGAGGGAGCTTGCGGAAGCCATTTGGGTGCCAGGTCTCTATCCCACAAGCTACTCCGCCAAGGGTATTACTGGCCAACAATGCATCATGATTCGATCGAATATGTCAAAAAGTGTGATCGATGCCAGAGATACGCCAACGTCCAGAGACAACCTGCTACCGAGCTCACACCCTTGAGTGCCCCATGGCCTTTTGCACAATGGGGGATGGATATTCTTGGCCCCTTTCCTATGGCATCCGGTCAAAGAAAATTCCTCCTTGTAGCAATCGACTACTTCACCAAATGGGTCGAGGCTGAGCCACTAGCAAAAATCACAGAAGCGAAAGTGCAGGATTTCGTCTGGAAATCGATCGTGTGCAGGTTCGGTTTGCCTAGAACCCTAATCACTGATAATGGACGGCAATTTGCGGGAGCCAAATTTGCTGAATTCTGTGAAGATCTAAACATCTCCCACAACTTCACATCAGTGGCCCATCCTCAGGCGAACGGCGAAGCTGAGGTAACTAACAGAACCCTTTTGCAGGGAATTAAGACAAGGCTCGAAAAAGCAAAAGGAACTTGGGCGGACGAACTTTATCATGTGCTATGGGCGTATCGAACCACCCAGAGGTTGCCTACAGGGGAGACTCCCTTTGCTTTAGCCTTTGGTACGGAAGCCGTCATCCCGATCGAGCTTAAACTCCCATCGGCACGAGTCGTGGCATTCGACGAACCCCAAAACGCACAAAGTCTCAGAGCCAACCTCGACCTGCTGGAAGAAAGGCGAGAGATTGCTCAGGTTCGAATGGCAGCCTACAGACAGAAAGTTGCCCGATATTACAACGCCCGAGTCAAGAACAAGGCATTTAAAGCAGGAGATCTAGTGCTCCGACGAGCTGCTGTCTCGCAACCACAGGGCCAGGGGAAGCTTGCCCCAAACTGGGAGGGACCTTACGAGGTCAAAGAAGTAGTCCGACCTGGAACTTATTATCTTAAGGAGCTCGGAGGAGCCGACCTCCCGCGACCATGGAGCTCAGAAAACCTACGGATGTACTACCAGTAATTTCGTCCTAATCAAAAAATGCGTGCCCATTTGTCTTGGGACAATTCAAGCAAACTGTATCAAAAACAAGAGGGCAACCTTATAAAAGTCGAAGGCCCGGTTCTTTTAGACCGGATGGGGGGAGAGGCCTCGCAATGCCCATATGTGCCCCCACAGCCCTGTTAGGGACAGGAGGAGAACCTCGCCCCAACTTGAGCAAAGTCGAAGGCCCGGTTCTTTTAGACCGGATGGGGGGAGAGGCCTCGCAACGCCCATATGTGCCCCCACAGCCCTGTTAGGGACAGGAGGAGAACCTCGCCCTAACTTGAGCAAAGTCGAAGGCCCGGTTCTTTTAGACCGGATGGGGGGAGAGGCCTCGCAACGCCCATATGTGCCCCCACAGTCCTGTTAGGGACAGGAGGAGAACCTCACCCTAACTTGAGCAAAGTCGAAGGCTCGATTCTTTTAGACCGGATGGGGGGAGAGGCCTCGCAACGTCCATATGTGCCCCCACAACCCTGTTAGGGACAGGAGGAGAACCTCGCCCTAACTTGAGCAAAGTCGAAGGCCCGGTTCTTTTAGACCGGATGAGGGGAGAGGCCTCGCAACACCCATATGTGCCCCCACAGCCCTGTTAGGGACAGAAGAAAAACTTTGCCCTAACTTGAGCAAAGTCAAAAACCCGGTTCTTTTAGACCGGATAGGGGGAGAGGCCTTACAACGCCTCAATGTACCCCCACAGCCGTGTCAGGAACACGAGGAGAACCTCACGCCGGCTCCAGCAAAATGAAAGGCCCGGACTCCTACGGGAGCCGGGTTCCAACAACAAAAAAGACTTCACCCGGACTCCTATGGGATCCGAGCTCCATCGCCGACATCAGCTACAGGACAACCCCGCCCAAACTTCTACGGAAGCCGGACTTTGCCTATGACTTTGATTGCAGAAAAACTTTGCCCTGACTCTTACGAGAGCCGGGCTACTCCAACTTCAGGAGGGCTTCTCCGTTCGGACTATTAAGGGAGCCGAACTTAGCCCCGACTTCAGCGGAGAAAAATCCAAGCAAAAAAGAAAAGCAAATAGTGCCCGAAGGCAACGGGAGCTCAAATCCCCGGGTTCAAGCCCTAGGAGGAATCTTGGGCCCGAAGGGCCCTAAGCAAACCTGACAAGTGGGTATCTTCGAACGGCATAAAAGTCGAAGAGGAGCTCGGCGAATGACGACCCCACATGAACTGAAGAGGTCGCCGACGACCTTGGGACGACGTAACACAGACGAAGAGAAGGAAAGGAAAATGAAGAAATTCGACAGACAACTATTTAACGCAAGATGCAGACGAGGTACCAAAATCTCTTTTTCATTTAACAAAAGTATACGTTACAGGACCCGGTGGGTCAGGGAAAAAAGAAGAAGAAAAAGAAGATACACGTCATCGCAAGTCTCGCAAGCACGGTTCGGGCAGGACGAATCGGAAGCCGCTCCGAGCTACGAACTCCTCTCTCCATCTCTATCCTTCTCAGTCACATTCTCCAGTGCGTGTAACAGCTCTCGCCCCATCTCGCCTCATTCTGTTTCCGAAGTCCCAACCTTAGCGGGAAAGGGGTGGGATAGATCTCCGGAGGCGGTAAGGGCAACGGCGGCAGTAGCGAAGATCTGTTTCAAGAAGAACCGTAGCCACTTCAGGAGCGGTAGCGACACCAGAGATGTGCCTCATCTCTGAATGCACCACGACGGCCGCCACCCAAGATGCTCCGGCAAGGTCGGCATGCATTACTTCCACCGTCCCCGTAACAAGTTCTACTGTCCCACCGTCGACGCCGACCGCCTCTGGTCTCTCAGCTCCGACGGCGTCAAGGATCCCGTCATGGCTTATGACGACTGCTCTGCCCTCTTGACCGGTATCACCCCGCCTTGCTACTCCGAAATTTGCGGGCAGAATAACTTCACCGACAGCCCCCGTTATTAAACCCCTGTTGTTGAAGGAATTCTTCCTTGGGCCTCCTTTAAAACGACGGAGATTCTCATCGGCCGCCATTCTCCTCCTCACCTTCCTCCAAGCCCTAAAAATTCCCTCAAGAACAGCCTCCCGAGTAGAGGACATGGTGCGAGGGAAGGAGACAAGGACTGGTGCGAGAGAAGCAAGACTCTCAGACGAAAGAAAAGCGCCAGGATGAAGCCACGAAGGGACTGAGGGGTTTAAATAGCCGACGGATCCTGGCACAGTTATGGCGGCGGGTATTCCTGGGCCAGCTGGTGTGTGCCATGTGTCACGCTTATCCCCTTCATCGCCATCGAGGGTTGACCGCTCACAAATTCCCGCGGCACGACGCTTGGGATCGCGTTTCAACGGGGGTTCCGAAAAGACTTTTTAGGTCACCTTCATCGAAAAGCGGACTCTGACGTGCACGCATTAAATGTCAAAATATCTGGGGGCGGTAGTGCACAAGATTCGAAGGGGCGATTTTGGCTGTGCACATCTCTCTCTGTGTGTACTTCCTTCGCTTGAAATTCAAACTCGGAAGTAGGGGGACTGGTGTTGGGTATAAAATACCCACAGCCGAAATCCTCGATGGACTCCTACGGGAGCCGGGCTCCTCCATCGACAGCAGAACGGCTCCGCCCGGACTCCTACGGGAGCCGGGCTCCTCCATCGACAGCAGAACGGCTCCGCCCGGACTCCAACGGGAGCCGGGCTCCTCCATCGACAGCAGAACGGCTCCGCCCGGACTCCTACGGGAGCCGGGCTCCTCCATCGACAGCAGAACGGCTCCGCCCGGACTCCTACGGGAGCCGGACTCCTCCATCGACAGCAGAACGGCTCCGTCCGGACTCCTACGGGAGCCGGACTCCTCCATCGACAGCAGAACGGCTCCGTCCGGACTCCAACGGGAGCCGGGCTCCTCCATCGATAGCAGAACGGCTCCGCCCGGACTCCTACGGGGCTCCTCCATCGACAGCAGAACAGCTCCGCCCGGACTCCTACGGGAGCCGGGCTCCTCCATCGACAGCAGAACGGCTCCGCCCGGACTCCTACGGGAGCCGGACTCCACCATCGACAGCGACACAGCTCCGCCCGGACTCCTACGGGAGCCGGGCCTCTTCGCCCGGACTCCTACTGGAGTCGGGCCCCGCCATTGACAGCAGAACAGCTCCGCCCGGACTCCAACGGGAGCCGGGCTCCGCCATCAACAGCGGTACAGCTCCGCCCGAACTCCTACGGGAGCCGGGCTCCGACCTCAGTATCAGCTGCTGGAGCCAGACTCCACCCACGACCTCAACCGAAAGGAGGACCTCTCCCGGACTCCTACAAAGGCCGAACTCCGACCACTGCCGAGCCTCGATCAACAGATCCGCGCCCCCTGGCAGATCACAATAACAACCAGGATCCTGTTCCACTTCCTGTAGCGGATTCCGCGCGGCTCCATCACCCCCTGCGGCGGACCCATTACTCTCTGACAGGCTGTGTCAACGGTCACGATTCTGCTCCGCTCCCTGCGGCAGGTGCTGCACGATCCCACTACTCGTTGACAACTAACGGCAACGGATGCCGCTCCACTACCTGCAACGGGCCCTACGTGGCGAGCTATGACGATAGCCACGGGTCTACCCCACTATCTTTCGTAATCAATTCCTCTGACCATGGGCGGCCCACTACCAGACGGTTACAAACGTCGCCATCAATCCATTGCCTCCTCCGCCTATAAAAGGGGGGCCCAGATACGTTATTCTTTAAGCTCATTTTCTTATCCCAAAACTCTGCTAAATTCTCCGTTCGAGCACTCTATTCTTGTTGAGACAGAGAACTGACTTGAGCATCGGAGGGTCTTGCCGGAGCAACCCCACCTCCGGTTTAGACTTCCCTTGCAGGTCCCGACGGCGACCGCGGCTTCCCCGACTCCAACTTATCCGGCGCAAGCAGATTTTTGCACCAACAATATATATATATATATATATATATATATATATCATAAAGTACAATATTGTATGCAAGTTATAATTGAATTGTCAATAAAACAAAACATGGCCATTGCAAAATATCCTTATTTGGCAATATTAGCGAAATCATTCCACGACGTTTGCAAACGTTACGAAAGATCCTCGTTCTGCGATGTTGGTGAAACATTGAGCAATCATTAACATTCCATGATGTTCAGAAAATGTCACGATATATCCTCATTCCATGATGGTTGGAAAACATTGTGAAAGATCTTTGTTCCGCGACGTTAGTGAAACGACGCTCAATCAACCTATGTTTCATGATGTTTGGTCATATGTCACACTTTTGATGTCCTTTCCACTATATTTTGGGATGAACGTCATGAAGGGCCATTAGCGATGCGGCTAGCATGACGTTCTTGACGATGTTATGCCAAACATCGCAAAAAGACTTCAGCGACGTTCTGAGGGACTTTTGGCGATGTTTCTTAACATCACGAAAAATCCTTTTCCTTATAGTGAGCCCTTTCATGTCCAAGGTGTTGAATGTTCTCATGCCCCCTTCTCTTCATGCTTGCTATGTCCAAGAGTTAGACATCCGCTAGCCTTCATCCTTCCATAAGCCTACATCTAAGAGTTGGATGCCCATCTCCTCTCTCATCTTTCTCCTCTTAATTTTTAATGTTCTCTTGAGAAGAGAAAAGAATCAGAAAAATTTAGCAATCCAAAGAGCGATCTCTGCAAAGGAGCTAGCACTCCAATAAGATCAGAATGTCTTGATCAGATCAACCTCGTGTAGATATCTATAGAAGTCGAACACATGCACGGCTTCAAAGGAACCTTCGAGACATCCATGGATCATCGATGAAGATCTATCTGCACAAGGTGAAGATCAGATCTTCCTAACTATTTTATTTTATCTTAATCTTAAATCTATGAGGGATCTTGAATTTTGAGATGCAATCTCATACATGCATGCTTGAATTAAAATAGTTTTAATTTTTCTTGTTTCTGCTGTGTTTTAATTTTTAATGTTGTACGCTACAAGATTTTCAAACACAAGTGCCATCCTATAAGGTAAAGGTGTTAGATGTATGTCCTAGAAGCTAATATAGCTGACATATTGTAATAAGTCTAAGACATAATTTTATGCTTAATACATTGATATGATCAATAAAAGGGCAAATTTATTTTTTGTTCCAGGGTGATGTGTCCTTGAATCATCCATGAAATTAGTTTTGATACATATTCTCAAAGAATTGAGAATTAGAGACATGTATTTAATTCCTAAATACTCTCGATCATAGGATCATCATAAGGACAGTGATCGATTCAGATAGACTGATGTACAGATCGCTTTCTTCAGGATAGATAAGTTTCTAATCTATAGTATAGAAATACTGAACGATGAGTGCGGATAGTTATTAGAGAATAACTAGTACTGAACGTGATCATATGAGAGAACACTTAGATTTCTACTCGATCGTCAGTGATCATCTCGATGCTGTAGTTGTGTGACTGATCATTTGATCTGAGATAGCACTGCTATTCACAGTATGACTGCTGGAGTTTGATTGACACATAAATATGGATCTTAAAGAGTCTTTGTAGTGGATATTGACGATAGTTGATCTACTATAGGAGTAGGATGCGCATCAAGATGGGATCTATCGATCTTGATAGAAAAGAGTAGTTCTATAAAATTTAAGAGACTAAGTTCAAGAATCTGTGGCCATAGTAGTGTGATTGATGGAAAAAAATTTTCATAGGAATCATATTTGAACTTGAGCTAATCGAATCTATCATATGACTGATGTTGAGATTTGATGATTTATTTATGACCTGCCATCTAATCAGGACTCACGATAGAGGGACTGAATTACACGTTTAACTATACTTAGAGGTTTATTTCAGTTCTACTGGATTATCACTACATACTTCTAGATATCACTGATGGATTGTGAGAGCTCACTAAGATTATTCTGGATCGACAATCTTTGATGAGTTAGAGCGAACTTGTTTCGATCCATTGAAAAGAGTTTCAATGATACTTTGATAGAGATCATTGTATATCTCATTATCAGATAGAATTAAATCTATGGGATTATACAACAAAAAGATTAGGTCTGAAATTAGCAATTGAGCTAATGAAGTATCAATTGAATTTAGAAAAATCTGATTGGGTTTAAGATAATCTTGCTAGCACATGGTTGGACCCAATTTCTCTTTTCGTTTGGATTTTTTATTTGATAAGATAATTCAAACTTAATTACTTGTTAATAATCTAAATGAATTAGATTCATTAGAATTTAATTATTGGATGTCTAAAATTTTGGATCAATTGAATTAAGGATGTAAGCTCCTTATTAATTTTCTTGATAGTTAATATGAGGTGCCACCTTGATTGGATCAAGTTGGACGTGTCCTATGATTAGAGAGCCTTTTGATTTCATATGGGGCATCTCTTGGGTATAAAAAAGGGTGTGTTTAATTGGGTGTAAGGGCTCTAAGAGTTGGTGCCTAATAGGATTTCTAATATAAGTTAAATAACTTAAGTTATTAAGAAATCTAATGCAAGTAAGACTTGTATTATGAGATTGAATAGGATTCAATCCTCATACCTATTTAAAGGGACCTTCCTTAAAGTCTCTAAAGTATCTAACCAGCAGCCCACACGCCCTATAGGAAGTGCCCATGCCCTCTCTTCCTCTCTCTCTCTCTTCTCCCTTGGCATCCCACACGCCCCACATCTTGGGCGTCCTCCTTTCTCCTCCATGCCAAGGCTGGTTGGACATCCCACCTTGCTGGTTCCTGGTGTTTGGTAGCAGTACAAAGTAAGGAAGAAAGGTAAGAGAAGAAGAGAAAAAGAAGATCAAAAAAATAGATCAAGTGTTAATCACAATCCAGACTTCGTTCAGATTCAGCAGGCTAAATTTTCTTAGAAAAGAAAATTCAACTTGAAGAGAGCTACTCCAGACTGATCCTGAGTGGATACTCATAGAGGTCAGATATTTGTGTGACTAAATAAAAATCTCTTCTCTTCCAAATCCAGATTTGAAGAAAGAGATTGTGAAACAGATATGCGATTTGCTCACAATCTGAATTTCAGCATATGTCAATTTCAGCACATGAACTGGATCCTTGTGGTTTTATATTTTTGTGCATGCATGATTCAGATTAAAAGTATTTTAATTTGATATTCTGTTGTGGTATTTAAAAAATAAAGTTTTAAAACACACATGCATGCCTCAAACCTCAAATTCCAACAAAAAGTATCAAGGACCGACTCACGGCCTCATGCATAGCCTTAATCATGAGAGAGGAGATTCGGATGAATTTTTCATATTATGTGATATATGACACAAATATCTCACTAAAAATTGAAATCATAACGTCTCGTCCTAGAGAAGAAAATCCTATCAACAATATGATGGATGAGTCTCATTTTCATATTAAGATCTTTTGCTTCAATTTTATTTAACCCCCCTACATTCTCTCTACCCAAGATGCATTACATACCAATGCTCCTCTGTTCAAGTTCATCTAAGCTAGTACCCTCGCAAAGCATGTGCAAAATGTGACCCAAGAGTGTATGTGTTCAAGTGAATATCAACATCCTTCACCATGGAGCTTATTTTATCATCATTATACAAAAAATCCTAATAAAATTTTTGAACTAAATCAACATGGATGACAACTTTAAGCATACATAGAAAATTCCATCCTTTATCGTCAATCTTCTCTCTAATAGTAAAATCCTCCTGCTCTAAAAATCTAAAATCAATATTTTTTTCTATAAATACATTTCTAGCTAAGAATAGTATCTTACTTGGAGTCCTTGGGGGAGAGGATGTGGCTTGGACTTGTGCTATCTTTTTCTTTCTTTCTTTCTCTTTTTAAACATGGGTTGATCTTTTCCTTTGGGGAAGCCTCATCTTGGGCACTATGGGAAGGAGAAAGAGAGCAAGACCCACTCAAGGGAAGATAGAGAGCCTTAGATGTTGAGGTGGATCAATGAGAAATGGAGTTTTGAGACAAGAAAAGGTTAGGATCTAGAGGGTTTCAAGTGAGAAAAAAATTTGAAGCAAATGGAGCTCAAATGAAGAAGATTTGAGGTGGAAGGAGATGTAGGATGATGGATCTAGGAGATTTGAGATGGGTTTGAGAGATTTGGAGGGAGAAGAGTCCTAGATCTAGAGGATTTAAGGTAGAGAAGGAAGCCTTATAAAAAAATGGAGAAAAGGGGAGAAGATATTTGGGAAGAGGACGACTTGTGAGTGGCATATCCCAAAAAGAAAGGCTCTCAGTTTCTTTAAAAAGTCACCCAAAAATCTTGAAGGGGACAACGCCCCTTATGGCAACACATGTGTTAGCCCAAAAGGAGGCTTACATGGCAAGATTTGGCGGTTAATTAGGGAGCAAACAGGTAGGGTGAACAAGGTTATCAAAGAAATAAGGCTCAAATCATGAAAAAAATGACTCAAGAAATTGATCAAGGAGAGATATGAGAATAATTTAGTTGAGATCTTGGGATGATGCTAAGTAAAAAGATCAATGATTCCTTTCTCTCTTTTAATATCACAAAATCCATCTTCACTTAGGGGCTTGGTAAAGATATCTGCTAGTTGTCTATTAGCACATACTGAAGGAGGAAAACTGCTTTTCCTCAGTGTAGGATCTTCCAGATTTCATCAAATCTGGGGTGAAATAAATTTTAAATTTTATTCTATGCTATTTCAGATCTAATATCTATTAGATCTAATTTTATTATCTAATATTTTAATTTTAAAATTAAATCTAAAATTATGAGAAACATAGACATACCTCAAGGGTAATCTAATTACCCTGTAGATGATCGCAACACTGCCTGAGGTTCTGATATAGCCACGCAAACGTCTGGCCTCTACCAATATCCACTCAGGAAGGATTTGGAACATCTTCTCCTCACAATTCTATGCTCCAAAAATTAGATCAATATCTGATTTGAAAGTACTTCAGAACTCCTTCTGAAGTTGGAGCAGCAGCCTGTCGAAGATGTCCTGCAGCCTTCTGTTCCAAGCATCACCACGCCTTGCACCTATGCCAAATGAACTTCCAACTTTTTGGACGTGAAGAGGGGAGAAAGGAGAGTAGGGAGGATGTAGAGAAGAGAGGAGGGGGTGGCAGCTAATAGGTTTTTTACATAAAACAAGTTCTGCCTTGAAACCCTAGGTGCAGCAGGGTTTATATAATTTCTGTATGCTACGCAGTGCCACATCATTCGACCAATCAAAAAATTCCAATAAATTCTAAAAAAAATTTGATTGATGGAGTGATGTCATCTGATCATATCGGATAAAAATTCCACCTTATCTCCAAAAGGTGGCACCAACATTGGATAAGCATAAATAGAGTGGCGCCAAAGAGTCCAAGTTTATCTGGACTCTTTGGTTCTTATCCATTTGGGGCGCCCACTTAAATCCAATTGGGCTCACGCGATAATCTGATTATGGCATCCAATTTGATTAGGTTTAGGCATGTGGACACTCCACAAAAATCCTCCAATAAGTCCTCTTCAGTTTAAGACCCATATGTCAACTTTTGACAGATGTCCTAAAATGAAATTGGCAGGTGCTAGAAATTAGCAGGTGTTATCTTAAATTCATCTCATGAATTAAGATAAGCCTTTTCTTAGCTGGACAAGCTTCAATTAGACTGAGAAAAATCTTCTTAAGATTTTCTAGATGAGCCAGATCATATTTGGCTCAGTAGAGACAGAAAAGATTACACGAGGAGAAAGTTAGGCTCAATCGAGTGCTAGCACGATTTTCTTGAACCTAATTGGATCTTATCCAAATCAATTGGACTAGCCAATTGATGACATCCAGACCCTAATCCTTATTTGTGTGATCCAGTTAGGTTCAATTCTGTATGGTAATGAGATATGTCATGATCTCATCATCGACATCATCGAAACTCCTTTCGATGGATCAGAACTCTTCTGATTCAGACAATTAGAATGATCGATCATCAAAATCATTCTAATTGCTCTCAAAATCCATCAGTGATACCTAGCAGTATATGGTGGCAACCCATCAGAACTGAAGACGAACCTCTCAGTGCAGCTACCTGTGTGATTGAGTTCCTCTATCATGGGTTCCGACTGAATTAGGGTTAAGGTGAACTCATCAAACCCAATATCTGTCATATGAATCAATCAATCAATCTGAGTCCGATGTGAAACCTCAATGGAAAATTCTTTTCCATTATTTCACTCTGCCATGGCCATGGGCTTAAGGACTCAATCTTTCGATCATCATAGGACTACTCCTCTCATCTACCGAGGTTGATAGATCCCATCTTGGTGTGATCTGGTTCCTACAATGGATATGCTACAGCCAACATACACCTCAGGATTTCGAATGGCTAGGAGATCGAGTTATAGTGTAGTCAAACTATAACACACTCAAAGTGAACTGTCGATGCACCTCAGGTCAAAGAATTAGATACACAACTGCAGCATCGAGCTAGTCATCGACGAGAAGATAGACTTTCTTATGACTGCTCGAGGTGGTCACACTCAGTACTCTCATTCTCAACAAATATCTGTACTCTCACTCCGGTGTCTCCACACTGTAGACTCAAGACTCATCTATTCTAAGGAAGCGATCGTACACCAATCTTCCAGATCGATCACCATCCTCGTGATGATCCTATGGTCAGGAGCAGTTTATAAGTTAGTTATGTAAATTCATGCCTTAAATTTTCAACTCTTGAAAAATATGAATTAACATTCCCACTAACTCAAAGGATGTATCACAGACATAATGTACATAATGTGATAGAAGAATAATCTTTTTATTCATTTATAGTCAAAATTATAATTTTGCCCTTAGATTTGTACAGGAATGTGTCAGTCGATCTGACATTTAGGGCACACATCTAACAAACTCCCACTTGACCTAATGCCAACTGGCTACATATCTGAGTTCCATCTTCTCAAGGTGGGCTTCGATCTTCTGTTGGTCCAATGGCTTAGTCAGCAGGTCTGCCATATTGTTTGTGGAGTCGACTCTCTTAACTTCGATATAATCTTTTTCGAAGTAATCACGGATCAGATGGAATCGTCGCTCGATGTGCTTGGACTTCTGGTGAGACCTTGGCTCCTTACCTAGGGCTATGGCGTCATTATTGTCGCAGTAAAGAGGTATGGCATCTATTGACATCACTCCAAGCTCTGCGACAAACTTTTTGTACCAGAATGCCTCCTTCGCAGCTTTCGATGCAGCAATGTACTCTACCTCCATGGTGGAATCAGCAATCACCATCTGCTTGGAACTCTTCCAGCTGACTGCACCACCATTGCAAATGAACAGACTCCCAGATGTTGACTTTCGATCATCTATATCAGACATAAAGTCTGAGTCTGTAAATCTCTGAATCTGGAGTTCTCCATTCTCAAAGACTAGAAACATATCCTTAGTCCTTCTCAAGTACTTAAGGATACATTTCACAAAAGTCCTGTGCTCTTTGCCTGGATTTGACTGATATCTGCTTGTAACACTCACAGCATGGGCTATATCAGGTCGTGTACATAGCATGGCATACATGAGGCTCCCTATTGCCGAAGCATAAGGGATCTTGCTCATGCGTTCAATCTCCTCAGGTGTGCTAGGGCACATCTTCTTGGAGAGATGAATGCCATGTCTAAAAGGCAATAAACCTCTTTTGGAGTTTTCCATGCTAAACTTCTTTAGCACCTCCTCTATGTACATCTTCTGTGAAAGTCCTAGCATCCTATTTGGTCTATCTCTATAAACCTTAATACCTAGTATAAAGGATGCCTCTCCTAGATCTTTCATAGAGAACTCCTTAGACAACCATACTTTGACTGAGGTCAACATGAGAATGTCATTCCCAATTAGGAGGATGTCATCCACGTACAATACGAGGAAGACAACTGCGCTTTCACTGACCTTTTTGAACACACATGGTTCCTCCTCATTCTTGATGAAACCAAATATTTTGATCACATCATTGAAACGAGTATTCCAACTCCGAGATGCTTGCTTAAGTGCATAAATGGACCTTTGCAGCTTGCAGACCTTGTGATCATCATTACTGGATGTGAATCTAAGCGGCTGTTCCATATAGATATCTTCCTTAAGATGTCCATTTAAGAACGCCATTTTCACATCCATCTGCCATATTTCATAATCGAAATAGGCTGCAACAGCAAGCAATGTGCGGATGGATTTTAGCATGGCTACGGGCGAGAAGGTATCCTGATAGTCAATGCCTTCGCACTGACTATAACCTTTCGCTATGAGCCTAGCCTTGAATGTCTCTACATTTCCATCTGTACCTATCTTTCTCTTGAAGATCCATTTACACCCAATAGGTACAATACCTTCAGGCGGATCTACCAAGGTCCAGACTTGGTTTGAGTGCATCGAGTCAATATCTGATCTCATTGTCTCTAACCATTTCTCGGAGTCGATATCTGATATCGCCTCATCATAGGTCTTGGGATCATCACCATGAACCCCATTTCTCATGAGAAATATTTTCTCTACATCCTTTTGTATGGTACCTAAGTATCTTTCAGGAGGACAGAAAATCCTAGTCGATCTACGAGGTGGAAGAGGTTGTGTTAAGACTGGTTCTGATTGATTAGGTTCCTCAGGTTCTTTAGCTTATTGCTCTTGGGAGACATTCTCCTTGAGCTTAATTGTTCTTCTGATGCCACCATCTTGAATAAACTATTTTTCAAAAAAAATAATATTTCGACTCACAATCACATTGTGGTCTTTCGGAATATAAAAATAATATCCTAATGACTCTTTAGGATATCCTATGAACCGAGCTCTAAAAGACCTGAACTCTAACTTATCTGTCTGCTGTCTCTTGACATGAGCCGGACAACCCCAAATTCTGAGATGATTCAGACTTGGCTTCTTACCATGCCATATCTTATACGGTGTGGTAGGAACGATTTTAGAGGAAATCCTATTCAATACATAAATTTTTGTCATGAGATAATGTTCCCAAAGAAATTTTGGGAGGTCTGTGAAGCTCATCATGGAACGGACCATATCTAATAGGGTCTGGTTTCTCTGTTCTGAAACCCCGTTGAGTTGAGGCGTTTCAGGTGGAGTCCATTGAGAGACTATACCATTATCCTTAAGATAGTCTAGGAATTCTCGACTAAGGTATTCATCTCCTCGATCTGATCGAAGAACCTTAATGGGCTTTCCTATTTATTTTTTTTACCTCATGTCTGAATTCTTTGAACCTTTCAAAGGCTTTAGACTTGTGTTTCATTAGAAATACATATCCGTACCTAGACATATCATCGGTAAAGATAATGAAGTAAATAAAGTTGCCTCTAGCCAGTATATCAAATGGGCCGCACATATCCGTATGTACTAGGGCAAGTAGATCTGTGGCCCTTTCCCCATGTCCCACAAAAGGGAGCTTGTTCATTTTGCCTTGAAGGCATGATTCACAAACTGGATATGACTCGAAAGTCAACGGACTCAGTAGCCCGAATTTTTCCAATTTGTTAACCCTGCCTTCTGCTATATGACCTAGCCTTAGGTGCCACAGATACTTATCATTTAGACTATCTCTAGGCCTTTTAATTCCTATGGCATTCACATTTTGCTCAATATTAAAAACAGATACATCAACATGTAACTGATAGAGACCATTAATAACAAAACCATTTGCAACTTTATTATTTTCATAAAATATGTTACAATGGACCTTATGAAAACTAATTACATAGCCTTCTTGTGCTAAACATGAAACAAAAATCAAATTTCTGCTTGCTGCAGGCACATAATAACAGTCTCTTAAAACTAAATCTGATCCTAACGGTAATCGCAGAGGGTAGGTTCCTACGGCCATAGCAGCAACTCTTGCTCCATTTCCGACACGTAGGATCATCTCTCCATCCCTCAGCCTCCTTCTCTCCTCAAGACCCTGTATAGAAGTACACAAATGAGCACTAAAACCAGAGTCAAACATCCAACTGGATGCAGAAGAAACCGTAAGATTAGATTCGATAATGAGCATACCTCCAGAAGGACCATCCTTCTTGATCTTCAGGGTGGCCAGGTATTGAGGACAGTTCCACTTCCAATGGCCTTCTGACTGACAGTGGAAACACTTTCCTTTTTCAGAAGCCTTCTTCTTCGATCCTGTCTTCTTGTTCTTGCCATCCACCTTCTGCTTCTTCACGAACTTCTTTTTCTTTCCAAAAGACTTTCTCTTGGAAGAAGTCCGCTCCACAGTAAGAACTGAGCCTTTTGAACCTTTCATTGAAAGCTCAGCCATAATCAGCATATTCATTAACTCGGCCATGGTACATTGCATCTTATGCATATGAAAGTTCATGATGAACTAACCATATCCATCAGACAAGGACTGAAGGATCACATCAATCTAAAAATCTTTGTCTAAGATCACACTGAGCTTCTCAAGCTCCCCAAGATCTTTGATCATTGTCAAACAATGATCTTGGACTGACTGTCCATCACGCATCTTGGCCTTAAAAAGTCTTTGACAGACTTGATACTTGGCCGTGCGACTCTGTTCACCAAACAACTCTTGTAGGTGAGCCAACATTTGATGGGTAGTCAAAATATTTTCATGTTGGCGCTACAAATCATCAGACATTGCACCCAACATGTAGTACCTGGTTTTGTTATCATCATCCGTCTACTTTTCTAGAGACGCTCTCTATTCAGCAGTCGGACGTGCTGGCATGGCAGGTGGGTCCTGGTCCAAGACATGAGTCAATTTTTTGGAACCCAAAATAATTCTATAGTTCCTCAACCAGTCCTTAAAATTTGATCCAGTCAGTCTATGAGTGTCTAGAATTTTGGTCAGGGGGTTTGAGGCAGACATGTTTCCTGTAGAGAGTCAAAAGTTTCTAGTTAGATTTTGTAATCAGACTCAACCAATTTGTTTAGAATTTTTATTTTTAAATAAATTAGGCTCTCACTATTTTTTCAGATCCCTACACTCCCTTGGTAGAGATATAAAAATCTTCGTGATTAGTGATTTCTAGTGGGTGGTGCAGTCTCACCGACTGGCTCATCACCTCACCTAACAGTTATTGGTGATGGGTCAATCGATGAGTGGACAACTCTTGTCTAATGATTCTCTAATCATGGTGCACCCAAAACTTGGTCTCTAATTCATGAAGCTCACCGTATCTAGGATATTGCTCCAATCCTTAGTTAAGCCAAACCCACCATTTGCACGAACTAGATTTCTGATTGGGTCCCTCACCGTATCCGAAATATTAAGCCCAACCCATCCTCTAATCCGTAGCATCCAATGCCTAATGGACATGGTTGTGTCTTCCCGGTGCAACTGAGCCACTGTAACCAACCGAGAACAATCAATCCCGGGAAGGGCCCGCACATCCATAATGGTGGAAGACTTAGACTTAATATTTTCTTAGGGAAATTTGATTTAGGTCTCTTTAAACTTGACTTGACATAGTCATAACAATTACGACTAATCTAGTGGCATGGGTCAGCTCGAATTGTTAGCCACCTCAAATCAGAACTGGGTCGACACATATGGCCAGGTAAGTGAGACCGGTGGGAGGAATATGCCATTAACTCGACAAGAACGCATTCGAGTCGAGTAGCTCCCAATTAAAAACCAGTCGATCGCATCTGCCCAACTTACCTTAGACACCAAATTATCGAACCAGAATTAATTGAGTTAGTCTACAATCCAGGCTCTAACCACTGAGCCAAATTAGATCTTAACTTGATCGAGTTATATCTAAATGTGATTCAACTTTGATCCAGACTTAATCCTATTAGGCTAGTCAATTATTAGCTTTCATGATCCTACCTAACCAACTCTTGATTCGGTTTGATCAACCGCTAGACCTAATTGAGCTACCCAAGCCCGAACCCAATCTTATGAAAATATATTAGATCTGAAATTCTTAATTTTAGACCTAACTTAATTTCATAAGCTCAATACATTAATTAAGTTTGGGTTCATAAATAAAGCATGTAAAATAAATTCTAGGGTTTCAGGATCTAGGGTTTTGCATAAAAGTAAGTTTTGATTTCTGATTAAGGATGAACACGTGGCACCTCTACACGTCATATGAACACCCCATTGAATGGAAAGAGAGGATCTTAAAATCCTACTTTATTCTTATGACCGGACGGCCATGAGGAACACCTTAATCAGAAATATAAATTTTAACTACAAAACTAGTTAGATCTAAATTAACATATCACATATACAATTTAAGATCTAACTAATACATGCTTTGCATACATCTCATGTATCAAAAATTAATCTAATTAACATGCTTTCAGATCTAATACATCACATGTAATATCTGAAAAATAGAATTTAAATTGAACTATTCAAAATAAAAACTATTCTAGACAAGTTACTAGAACAATTCTACAACTAGTCTAGACATGCAACAGATCAATTTTATGAAATAATTAAAATTTTATTTTTTATTTTTTGATCTAATTATAATAATTATAATATCAAAAATAGAGAATAAATTATATTTAATTTATATTTTAATCTCATTAAAATATAAAACTTAAGACTATTCATGGATTCAATTAATCCTAGTCTAGTTATGCATCTCATGCATGTTAGATCTTCTTAGATTTAATTTTAAATATTTTGATTTCAGATCTTATCACATCTGATGTGATATCTAAAATTATTTAATATCAGATAGATTAAAATTAAAATTAGATCTAAAATAGATCTGAAATAGAGCCAACAACCTGGCTCTGATACCACTTGAAGGAGGAAAACCGCTTTTCCTCTGTGTAGGATCTTCCAGATTTCATCAAATCTGGAGCGGAATAAATTTTAAATTTTATTCTACACTATTTTAGATCTGATATCTATTAGATTTAATTTTATTATCTTATATTTTAATTTTAAAATTAAATCTAAAAGTATGAGAAACATAGACATACCTCAAGGGTAATCTAATTACCCTGTAGATGATCGCAGCACTACCTGAGGTTCTAATGTAGCCATGCAAGTGTCTGGCCTCTACCAGTATCCACTCAGATAAGATCTAAAACATCTTCTCCTCATGATTCTATTCTCCAAAAATTATATTAATATCTGATTTGGAAGTACTTCAGAACTCCTTCTGAAGTTGGAGCAGCATCCTATCGAAGATGTCCTGCAGCCTTCTGTTCCAGGCGTCACCAGGCCTTGCACATATGCCAGATGAACATCCAACTTCTTAAACATGAAGAGGGGAGAAAGGAGAGTAGGAAGGATGTGGAGAAGAGAGGAGGGGGTGGCAGCTAATAGGTTTTTTGCATAAAACAAGTTCTACCTCGAAACCCTAGGTGCAGCAGGATTTATATAATTTCTGTATGCTGCGCAGTGCCACATCATTCGACCAATCAAAAAATTCCAATAAATTTTGGAAAAATTTTGATTGGTAGAGTGATGTCATCTAATCATATCAGATAAAAACCCCATCTTATCTCCAAAAAGTGGCGCCAACATTGGATAAGCATAAATAGAGTGGCGCCAAAGAGTCCAAGTTTATCTGGACTCTTTGGTTCTTATCCATTTGGGGCGCCCACTTAAATCCAATTGGGCTCACACGATAATCTGATTATGGCATCCAATTTGATTAGGCTTAGGCATGTGGACACTCCACAAAAATTTTCCAATAAGTCCTCTTCAGTTTAAGACCCATATGTCAACTTTTGACAGATGTCCTAAAATAAAATTGGCAGGTGCTAGAAATTAGCAGGTGTTGTCTTAAATTCATCTCATGAATTAAGACAAGCCTTTTCTCAGCTGGACAAGCTTTAATTAGATTGAAAAAAAATTTTCTAAGATTCTCTGGATGAGTCAGATCATATTTGGCTTAGTAGAGACAGAAAAGATTACACGAGGAGAAAGTTAGGCTCAATCGAGTGCTAGCACGATTTTTTTGAACCTAATTGGATCTTATCCAAATCAATTGGACTAGCCAATTGATGACATCCAGACCTTAACCTTTGTTTGTGTAACTCAGTTAGGTTCAATTCTGTATGGTAATGAGATATGTCATGATCTCATCATCGACATCATCGAAACTCCTTTCGATGGATCAGAACTCTTTTGATTCAGACAATTAGAATGATCGATCATCAAAATCATTCTAATTGCTCTCAAAATCCACCAGTGACATCTAGCAGTATATGATGGCAACCCATCAAAACTGAAGATGAACCTCTCGGTGCAGCTACCTGCATGATTGAGTTCCTCTATCGTGAGTCCTGACTGAATTAGGGTTAAGGTGAACTCGTCAAACCCAACATCAGTCATATGAATCAATCGATCGATCCGAGTCCGATGTGAAACCCCAATAGAAAATTCTTTTTCATTATTTCACTCTGCCATGGCCATGGGCTTAAGGACTCGATCTTTCGATCATCATAGGACTACTCCTCTCATCTATCGAGGTTGATAGATCCCATCTTGGTGCGATCTGATTCCTATAATGGATATGCTACAGCCAACATACACCTCGGGGTTCTGAATGGCTAAGAGACCGAGTTATGGTGTAGTCAAACTATAACACACTCAAGGTGAACCGTCGATGCACCTCAGGTCAAAGAACTAGACACACAACTGCAGCATCGAGCTAGTCATCGACGAGAAGGTAGACTTCCTTTTGACTGCTCGAGGTGGTCACGCTCAGTACTCTCATTCTCAACGAATACCTATACTCTCACTCCATTGTCTCCACACCGTAGACTCAAGACTCATCTACCCTAAGGAAGCAATCGTACACCAACCTTCTGGATCGATCACCATCCTCGTGATGATCCTATGGTCAGGAGCAGTTTATGAGTTAGTTATGCAAATTCATGCCTTAAATTTTTAACTCTTGAAAAATATGAATTAAAATTTTTACTAACTCAAAAGATGTATCACAGACACAATGTACATAATGTGATAGAAGAATAACCCTTTTATTCATTTATAGTCAAAATTATAATTTTGCCCTTAGATTTGTACAGAAATGTGTCAGCCGATCTGGCATTTAGGGCACACATCTAACACATACAAAATATAATATCACATCATTTTTTATTCATTATCTCTTACGAAATAGTATCTTATCATGATGTGCTTAATTCTTGAATATTGGATAGAAATTTTAGTCAAGTTTATTACACTCGTATTATCACACTTTATGAGAACTTTGTTAAGTTTGATGCGATAGTTCTCAAATTGTTACTTAATCCATTAGATTTGTGTATAGCAACTTCTAACCGCAATGTATTCGATCTCGATAATAGACAATGATACCAAATACTAAATCAAAAGATTAAGTTAATCCCTAAGAATTGACAAGTTCTACTAGAGTACTTTTTTCATTTAACTTACATCAAGCAAAGTCTGCATCAGAATAACCTATTGAGTTTATTAAATATTATTTAAAAAATTATAATCCTAAATTTTGAGTATCTTTTAAATACTTAAAAAAAAATTTAACAATAATTAAAAGTGATTCCTTAGTGTTAGCTTGAAATCTAGCACACATACAACTACTGAATATAATATCTAGTATGCTAGCACTAAGATATAATAATAAACTTATCATACCTCTATAAAGCTTTAAATTTATATTTTTATCAGTCTTATCCTTATCTAGTTTGCATGAAGGGCTCATCGGGGTGTCAATGTGTTTGGTATTCTCCATCCAAAATTTCTGTAGTATCTTCTTTATATATTTATTTTAATGGAGATCCCTTCTTTCGTTTGTTTGATCTAAAATCTAATAAAGAATGTAAGCTCTCCCATTATGCTTATCTTGAACTCCTCTCATATCAGCACAAAATCTTGACATAAAGCTTCATGAGTAGTACCAAATATAATGTATCAATATATATTTGAACAATCAAGATATCATCATAATTTTTTTAATGGAAAGAGTAGTATCTATATTTTCTCTTAAAAATTATCTTTCAGTAAAATTTACTAAATCTTTCATGTCATGCTCTAGGTGATTGTTTCAAACCATATAAAGCTTTATTTAGTTTGAAAACATGATTTGGAAAGGTGTGATTTTCAAAATCAGAGGGTTGCTCTATATAAATTTTTTCAATAATATAACTATTTAGAAAATTACTTTTAACATCTATTTAAAATAATTTAAAATTTATATAATGTGCAAAAGCAAGTAAGAGTTTAATGTCCTCTAATCTAATTAATCATACAAAAGTCTTATCAAAATTAATTTCTTCTTCTTGATTATACTTATATCCTTTAGCTACTAATCTTACTTTATTTTTCATTATATTTTTATTTTCATCTAACTTATTCCTAAATGCTCATGTTGTTCCAATTATGGGATGATCTTTGGATCTATTTATTAGAGTCTATATATTGTTTCTTTCAAATTGATTAAGTTCTCCTTGCATGATATTAATCCAATTATGATCTTTTTCAACTTCATCTATAGTTTTTGGTTCAATATGAAAAATAAAGGTAAGATGATTGCATGCATTTCTAAGTGACGAACAAGTTTTCACCCAATGTATAGGATCACCACTAACAAGTTTCTTTGAATGATTATGAATATACGTCTATTTTCTTGAAAAATCATGTGTACCTTGAGATTATTCTCGTTGATTTTGTTGTTCTTCACATTCATCTTTGTCCCTATCTTCATGTTCTTTCTCATCATATACCATAGAATCTTTTAAGGTCAGTTTCTTCATTTATTCTTCAATTGGACGTATAACATCATCAACAGCCTCTCTCTTCCTTAATGGAATATCATAAGTCTCATAAAAAATAATTTATATTGATTCTTCTACAACTAAGGTCCTCTTATTTATATACTTTGCTAGAGGATGAGTAACCAATAAAATGTCTTCATCCGACTTTATATCAAAATTTTTAAATTTATCATTATCATTGTTCAAAATAAAACATCAGTAATTGAAAACATAAAAATACTCAATGTTGAGTTTTCTACCTTTCCAAAGCTTATAGGGTATTTACTTTAAATTAGATTTATTCAAAGTATGATCTAAAATGTAATATGTCATATTAATTGCTTACATTCAAAAATATTTTGAGAGATTGCTGTCACACAATATAATATCAACCATTTCTTCTAATGTCTTATTTTTTCTTTCTACCATCCTATTTTTATTGGGATATCTTAGGTGTAGAAAAATTATATTTAGTACCTTTTTCATTGAATTTTTTTTTAAAATCATGATTTTTAAATTTAGCTCCATGAGATTACTATGAATATTTAGAATTGATAAATTTTTTTATTTAAAATATTTTGATAAAACTTAGAAAATGCTTAAAATATTTTATCTTTATGTGCTAAGAATAAAATATAAGTAAAGCAAGAATTGATAATCAAAAAATCATAATATTTAGCCTCCAGGCTAGTAGTCCTAATGGGTCCAAATAAGTCTATATGCAATAACTCTAAGGGTCTAAAAGTTGACATGATTTTTGGGTTTGAAAAATACTCTAGTTTGTTTCCTTAGTTAACATGCATCACAAATCCTAACTTTTTCAAAACTCGATTTTGACAAACCATCAACTAAATCCTTTTTAGTAAGTTTTGAAAGTAAATTTATGCTTACATAAGTAAGTCTATGATACCATAACTAATTAGTCTCATTGATTTTAGTATTCATTGCTACTAGCCATTGCATGTTTTGCATGGATAGATTATCCAAATCTATCATATAAATATTACTATAACTATGTCCAATGAATCTTATACCATCATTATTGAGACTAGTCATAATATACAGATGATTCAAAAATAACTTTAAAACTCCTATCACAAAAAGTTGGCTAATGCTAAGAAGATTATACGTAAGACCATCAACTAATAAGATATTTTTAATAATTATGGAGAGAGTGATACCACTATTATCTAAGTCGATGATCTTTCTTTTGCCATTATCCCTCTATTTTTTGCCTCAATAGTGATGAATTAAAATTCATCGTCCATTATTTATCTTGAGCATCTACTATCAAGATACTATTTTTTTTTTGATTCAAGAATTGTAACACACACCCACAACTAAAATTTAAGTTTTAATTTTAGGCATCCTAAGTTTTTTTTGAGTCCTTTTTGGTTAATTACTATAGTTTCCTTTTGAACACATGCTTTCTTTATATTAAAGCTACTAAATCTACTAGAGTAGCATATATATGATTTACATCCTACTTTATCACAGGTGAAATATGAAATATTTAATAATTTAGCATGAGTGGTATTAACAAAAATATTTTTTAAAAATTTATGCTTTTTAGTGTGTAATAACCAAGACCGGCTTTGTTATACACTATCTTTGACTATCAAGATTTATTTAAAATTTTTCTGAACTTAAAATAAACTAATCCATAATTAGTTTTAATCTATCTACTTCCATCTTTAAGTTCTTATTTTCACATATTAGAATCATCATTTCTTTTGAAATCTCTTATTTTTCCTCTATCAAACATTGATTTTTCATTTTTTGCTCTTTGTTCTTTAATCATAACTTCTTTAAATCATTAATAAATCATAAAAGGCCTCATAAAATTCATCAAAAGAAAATTCATTAAAAATGCAGAGATTACCTCATTTTCATATTCCGTAAGATACAAGTTGGCTACTTCATGAATGTCCTCATTGGAGCTTGATTTGTAGCTATCATTCAATGTAGCCATCATTACCTTCTTCTTTGGCTCCTTATAGGCTTTCTTAAGTTAGGGACAATTCAATTTGAAGTGGCCCAATTTCTTACATCCGTAGCATAAAAGCATTTGCTCATTGTCTTTTTCTTTGCTAGGCTCTCTCTTAGCTAGTGGCTTTCCTCTCATCCCTCATCTTCTTTTTCTTTATGAATCTTCTAAATTTTTAGATAATGAGATCTATCTTCTTATTTTTGTCATGATCTTTGGATTAATCGGACTCTTCTTCTTCTTATGCGATTGACTTGAGAGCAATGGTTCTCTTTTTCTTGATTTTTTCTTCATTATGTTCTCTCATTGCCTGTTCATGTATCATAAGCGATTCGAGAAACTTCTCAAAAGATAGAAAGTTGAGATCTTTCATCTCTTAAACCACTATGAACTTTGCTTTCTATATCCTTTGGCAGTGATCTAAAAATCTTTCTCACAAGATCACTATTAGAGTAAGACTTTTTAAGACTTTTGAGATCATTAATAATATCGATAAAATAGATAAATATTTTATTAATAGACTCATTAAGCTCTATTTTAAAAAGTTTATATCTATGTATTAGCGTATTTATTTTTGACTTTTTAATTTGATTAGTGTCTTCATGAGTTACCTCAAATCTATCTCAATTTTTTTTTGTAGAATTATAAGTTTAAATACGATGGAACTTATTTGCATCCAATGAATAATGCAATACATTTATAGCTTTAGCATTGTGTTGAGCCATTTTCTTATCAAATCTATCCTACTTACTTTCGGGCTTGAAAGAGTGCACACCATCAATAAATTTGGCATGTGTATGAGGTCCATTGACTATAATACTCCACATGTCATAGTTGAATACTTGGACAAATATTTTCATTCGTGTTTTTTAGTAGATGTAGCTAGGACCATTGAAAAATGGAGGTCTATTTGTGAATTGCCCCTCGGCAAGTGAGATACTAACTTTGATTGCCATAGATCTTTAGCTCTTGAGGGTGAGATCAAGAAAGAGCTTGAGCACCGAGCTCTAATACTACTTATTGCCTGATTAAGTAACCTAAGAGGGGGAGATGAAAGGATTTTTCAAAAATTTTAAGTGATATGTATCACAATAAATGTATTTTTAAAAAAATAAGTGATGTGTAGTGGTAAGTATAGAAAGTGTGCAAGATAAGAAACTGAGTACTCAAGCCAAGAAAGATCAAAGCATCAGAAACATAAAGATTTATAATAGTTCAGTGCCAAACTAATCACCTATATCTACTCTCCAAACTTCTATTTGAGAATTCTAATTCACTAATCATTCTTGATTACAATATCGGATCCCACTAACCAAATATCTCAGCTTTTTTCAAGCTAGTCACTCATTTCTCAGGTACGAGCACACCCAACATACTCTGTTTCAATGTATGGATCAATCTTTCTTCAAGTTTTAGCACACTCAAAATTTATTCCCTCAAGTATAAGAAAGATACAATAAGAAACAATCAAAGCTCCTTAATAAACACAATAATAACAATAAGAGCACCTTACACAATAATGGAGAAGCCTTTGAATGCACATCTCAGCTGGAAGAGAGTAGTGAATGCACTTAGGAGAGATGGTCGAAGTTGAAATGAATACTTTTTTCATTAGATGCTTTAATCATTGGATAATATTTTTTCTTGATTCTTGATGTGTTTTCCCTCCTTTCGAGAGCCTTTATAGCCTCAATGAATGTTAGAGAATCATTACTAGCAATTTAGAGGCATTAGAGAGTGATTGGATAATATTAAATGCATCCATTTCAAACTGAAAAATGAGCCATTATAGCCTATTAGAGCCTAGGGGTCGACACAGGGATCACTCCTATGAAATATAGAGAAGTAGATCTTTGTTTGGCTCTATGGCATATTAATCGTTGACCCTAGAGTCACCCGTTGGCCCAAGGGTCGACTAAAGGGTGAGGTCGACACTAGGGTCGCCCCTTGGCCCAGGGGTTGACATATGGGTAGCCTTCTATGGTGTTCCAAGCCTTCCCAATTTGCCAATGTCTCCAAAATCAAAAGGGATGACCCATGGGATGCCAACAAGATTCAAAGGTTAGCCTTGGATGTCCAGAAAGTTGTTTTCTCACATTTTTGACCTCTAAACATCACAAAATTATCTTCCATCCTTTCGAATGTTAAGATTCGGTTGTGCAGCAAAATATAATTTTTAATTTTTTTTTTATATTTTTAAAAAAATATTTTTAACTCTTAAAAGCAAGCAAATTGAAATCTAATCCCAGGTAAACCCTGTTGATTTCAATCAAGCATAATATACATAATATTCAGATAAGAATTATACCTTCAAGTATATGATAATTAGATGCAAGTGTGATCTCCACAAGTGACCCACATGGATGTCCTCCAATGATAGTTTGCATAGGATTGATCATATGAGTTATCACCTTGCTTTAGCCAAAGACCTCTTTAGTCATCATCTTATGAGATCACAGATATTCTCTCCTCTTATAAGAAATGATCGATTTTTTGTTGACCACTCATAATCTTCATGCATACTTCACCATGCTCAAAACATCCCATACAAGTCTTAGAGAGTCATGTTAGACTATTAAACAAAATATAGATTTATATATATAAGATACAATGGTGATCTCAGGTCTAAGAATCCCTTACACTACTCTCACTAGAGAATAATCAGCTGACATATATATAAGATTCTATCAAATATTCTTTCATTAGGTCAATTCAGTGAACTCATTCTCCAAAGATCATTAATATCTTTGTATTAGTATCACTACACAAGTGATTGTGAGACAACCACCATCTCTATCAAGCATACATAGGACGTACCAGTCTTACCGATATCATTGATCATTGAATCAATAATCCTACAACTGAAAATATTTTAGATTAGGGCTATCAAGAATTTAGATCTCACTGATATGATCTCATCATGATTCTAATTAAAACCATTGTCCTAATCTATAGAGTTCGTTATAAGCTTAATCAACTATCAAGATGCAGCATATAATGAAATAAAATATCTAATTTTATTAACAATTAATGTCAAATACATAAGTTAGAAAGATAGAATACAGAAAACATCCCATCATATCACATATGCACTTAACTTGTAGGGTATAATTCTTTAAATCTCCCACTTGTACTAAAGCCAATCACCCCTATCCTTGATGCCCATGCAATCAAGGTGATGATTAAACTGCTACTGTGACAATACCTTAGTAAATGGGTCTGCTATATTATTCTTGATGTCAACTTGCTCTACGATCACATCTATCTTTCGATAATCTTTCGAAAGAGATGGAACCATCTCAAGATGTGCTTGAATTTGTGATGAGACCTTGGTTCCTTGATTTAAGCAACAATCCAATATTGTCACAATAAAGTGACATAGGATGTTCAATCTCAGGAATCACATCTAACTTTGTGATGAACTTCTTCATCCAGAGGACTTCCTTAGCAACCTCATTAGCAGTAATATATTTTGTCTCAGTAATTGAGTCAGCCATAGTCTGCTGTTTAAAACTCTTTCAACTCACTGCACCACCATACAGAGTAAATATATATCCTGATAAGGATTTACTATCATCTAAATCAGTTTGAAAACTAGAATCTATAAATCCTTTGAGTTTCAAATCAGATCCATCATATATGAGAAAAATATTTCTAGTCCTTCTTAAGTATTTGAAAATATTTTTGACAGCTTTTCAATGATCCTCTCCTAGATCTGCCTAAAATCTTCTTACAATGTCCAAAGCATAAACCACATTAGGTCTGGTACATAGCATAGCATACATAATCGATCCCATAGTCAAAGCATAAGGCATAGAACTTATTCTCTCTTTTTTTTCAGGTATCTTAGGAGATATCTTCTTAAAGAGATATATGCCATGACTCATGGGTATGTAATCTCTTTTATACCCATCCATTGTTGCTCCATGAATTGATTTTGATGATTACAATACATTTGAGGGGTTACTAATGATTTTAGCTTGAAAAAAGATTTATTGTATTTCAGGAGCAAAATTATAATTAAACCAAATTCTGATTCAAAAGCCTCAAGAGCAAGAATAAAATATTTGTGATCTATTGGAGGCAATTTCATACTTTTTGAATGGATATGTTGAAAAAAATTTAAGTTTAAAGAATTGGGTTGACCCTATGAGTCGACTCCTGTCAAAAGGGGCTGAACGGTATGCTATTTTTGGCTGGCACACCCAAAGGAGTCGACTCTATGAGTCGACATCTGTTGCTGTATAGGTCAAAGATACAGAACAGTAATTTTCTGTTTTGTGCCACAGAGGTCGACCCCATGAGTCGACCCCTGTGCAGAGGTCGACCCCCTGTGACGGAAACTTCTATAACGGCTAATTTTCAGTTCTTTTTGATAGTATTTAATACTCTTTTAATGATCTTCAATAGCTCTATTTCAGTCTAGATTTATCTTTACCATCTATTGAAGCTATAAAGGCACTTAAAAGAGGAAAAAAAAAGATTTTTCAAGCATTCATTTCAGCCCTAAGCAAAAAGATCTCTTCAAGTAAAAGAAACTTTCAATTCAAATTCACCAACCCCTCAAGAGCTCATTCAAATCTTCAACCATCTTGAGAAAAATCACAAAAGCTTCCTTCTTATTGTGTAAAGTATATTTAAAATTTTATTTGCTTATTAAAGGAGCTAAATTTATATTTTTGTGTGATTAACTCACATACTCTATTTTGTCTTGATCTTTAATTTTGGAAGGATTCCAAAATTTAGAAAGGTTGGTCCGAACCTTGAATCAGATTGTATTAGGTTGGCTTGTATCCAAAAAATAAGTGTTCTAGCTTGAGATAGTTAGAGTCGGAGGTACCAACATTGTATTCTTGATTGAATACGGTTTAGTGGATTTGAATTCTCAAGTAGGAGCTTGGGGAGTGGATGTAGGTGCAAGGTTGGCACCGAACCACTATAAATCTTATTTGTTTGTATTGTGCTTACTTGCTTTTTTTCTAAATTTCTTTATCTTCTTACATTCTTGCATCTAATTTCTACACCTTACTAAAATCACTCTCTACATATATCCTGCTCATTATTATTTAATCCTCGTAGTTCTAAATTAATTTTAAAATTTTAGAAACACAATTCATCCTCCCTCTGGGGTTGCATAGCTGGACAACAAGTAGTATCAGAGCTCGATGCTTTAGCTCTTTTTTGATTTAACCATCAAAGAGTCAAAGATCTATGACAACTCAAGTTGGTACTTCACTAGTCGAGAGGCAGTCCACAAACTGATCTCCACTTTTTAATGGGTCAAACTATACCTATTGAAAAGCTCGAATAAAAATCTTTATCCAAGCACTTGACTATGATATGTGGAGTATCATAGTTAATAGACCACACACACCCATTAAGATAATTGATGGTGTAGAATCAACCAAATCTGAAAGAGAATGAGATGAGGTTGATAAAAAAATGGCTCAACTCAATACTAAAGTCATGAATATTTTATATTATGCTTTAGATGCTAATGAGTTTAATCACATTTCAACATGCATGTCAGCTAAAAAAATATAAGATAGATTAGAAGTAACACATGAAGGCACTAATCAAGTTAAAGAATAAAAAATTAATATGCTTGTGCACAAATATGAACTCTTTAAAATGGAGCATGAAGAATCAATAACTGAAATGTTTACTCATTTTATAAATATTATTAATGATCTAAAAAGTCTTAGTAAGTCTTATTCTAACACCGATCTTGTGAGAAAGATTTTTAGGTCTTTACCAAGGACTTGGAAGGCCAAAGTGACCGCAATCCAAGAAGCCAAAGATCTGAATGTTTTATCCTTGGAGGAGCTTCTAGGATCGCTAATGACACATGAGCTAAGCATGAAACAACATCAAGAAGAAGATGTCAAGAAGAAGAGGACAATCGTCCTCAAGTCCACTACTCAACTCGATGAGAAATCTAAAGAAAGAGAAAATGAAGAGAAAGATGAAGAAATGGCCCTCATCATTAGAAAATTTAAAAAATTTTTGAAGAAAAAAAAATAAGGAATAAGAAAAAGACCACCTACAAAAGGAGAGCATAGCAAGGAGAAGGATAAGGAGCAACCCCTTATTTGTTATGAATGTAAGAAGTCGGAGCACTTTAGATCCGATTGTCCACAACTTAAGAAGGGTCCCATGAAGTACAAGAAAAAGGCTATGGTAGCTACATAGAATGATAGTGATGAGTCAAGCTCCGAAGAAGAAGAGTCTCATGAACAAGCCAACTTGTGCCTTATGGCACATAAAAATGAGGTAAATGCTGAAACTCCTAATGACTTTACTTTTGAAGAACTTCAAGAAGTATTTTATGATCTAGTTGATGATCTAAAGAAGTTAGAGATAAAGAACAAAGAATTGAAATCAAAGAATCAATCTTTACTAAAAAAAAATGAGATTATTTCAAATGAAAAATCCATCTTGACACAAGAAAATCGAAACTTAAAAAATGAAATTGCTAAGTTAAAACTTATAGTAGAAAAGTTCACTCTAAGTTCAAATAAACTTCAAATGATACTTGATAATTAAAAAGCAGTTTATGATAAAGTCGGTCTTGGCTACAACCCTTTAAAAAAATAAAAATTTCTAAAAAATATCTATGTGAACTCATCAAGCAATAAGTTTTCAAATATTACTTGCTTTAAATGTGGTTAAGTAGGACACAAGTCTTATACTTGTTTCTCTAACAAATTTAAAAATTCTAATGTGAAGAAAATATGGGTTCCAAAAGGAACCATTGTGACTCACCAAAAAAGACCCAAGAAAGCTTGGGTACCTAAGGTGAAAACTTAATTTTTGCATGCAGATATGTCTTGTATCCTAAGAAACAAATCGAAAATGATATCTTGATAGTGGGTGCTGAAGACACATGACCGATGATGAATCTCAATTCATCATACTTGATGCAAAAGATGGAGGGATGGTCACCTTTGGAGACAATAGCAAGAGAAAGATCATCGGTATAGGTAACATTGGCATCACTCCCTTCAAGTATATTAAAAATATTTTATTAGTAGATGGTTTGACATATAATCTATTAAGCATTAGTCAATTTTGTGACAAAGGGTACAAAATTATTTTTGAATCTTCATTATGCATAGTAACTAGTCTCAATGATGAAGGCATTAAATTTATTGAGTATAGACATGGTAATATTTATATGATAGATTTGAATGATCTTTTCAAGATAAACATGTAATGTCTAGCAGCCTTGAATGCCAAAATAAATGAGACTAGTTGGTTTTGACACCATAGGCTTGCACATATTAGCATACATTCACTTTCAAAACTTATTAAAAAAAATTGATTACCAATTTACCTAAATTAAATTTTGAAAAGGATAGAATTTATGATGCATGCCAACTGGATAAATAAATAAAAGTCTCATTCAAATCTAAAAATATTATTTCAACTTCTAAGCCATTAGAATTATTATACATGGATTTATTTGGACTCACTAGAACTACTAGTTTAGGTGAAAAACGTTATGGCTTTGTAATTATTGATGATTTATCTCATTTTACATGAAATTTTTTTTTGATACATAAGGATGAAATTTTTCATGTATTCTCAAAATTTTATCAAAGAGTTACTAATGGAAAAGGTTTTTCAATTCAAAATATTTAAAGTAATCATCGAATCGAATTTGAAAATCAAGATTTTGAAAAATTTTGTAATGAAAAAGGCATTGACCATAATTTTTCAGCACCTAGGACATCCCAACAAAATGAGGTAGTAAAAAGAAAAAATAGAACATTTGAAAAAATGGCCCATACCATGCTATGTGAAAGCAACCTCCTAAGATACTTTTGAGCAGAAGCAATTAACATGGCATGCTACAATTTCAATCGTGCTTTAATTAGACCAATTCTAAAGAAAATATCCTATGAGCTTTGGAAAGGAAGAAAGTCAAATATTATATTTTTTCATATTTTTGATTACTGATGGTTTGTTTTGAACAATGATAAAGAAAGATTAAAAAAATTTGATGCAAAATCCAATAAAGCTATTTTTCTTGATTACTCCTCTTCTAGCAAAGCTTTTAGAGTTTTCAACAAAAGAACTTTAGTAGTAGAGGAGTCAATACATGTCGTTTTTGATGAGACTAATGATCTTCCTTCAACGAAGAATGAAGGTATTGATAATACAGGTCCTCTTATAGAAGGAATGAAGGAGCTCCCTCTAAAAGACTCAACAATTCAAAATGAAGAAGAACATGAAAACAAACAAGATGAAGAAGGTAAAGAACAACAAGAATAACTTCAAGGTATAAATGATCTACCCAAAGAATGGAGGTATGATCACAATCACCCCAAAGAACTAATCATTGGTGATCCTACACATGGAGTAAGAATTCGTTCTTCACTTAGAGATGTATACAATCTCACTTTGCATTTGTTTCTCATTTTGAACCTAAAACTATAGATGAAGCTAAAAAAGACTATAATTGGATCAATGCAATGCAAGAAGAATTTAATCAATTTAAAAGAAATAATGTATGGACTTTAGTATCGAGACCTATAAATTATCCGATAATTGGCACAAAATGGGTATATAGGAATAAATTGGATGAACATGAAAATATAATTAGGAATAAAGCAAGATTGGTTGCAAAGGATTATAATCAAGAAGAGAAAATTGATTTTGATGAGATCTTTGCACCTATTGCTAGATTAGAAGCAATTAGACTTTTACTTGCATATGCATACTTTATGAATTTTAAGTTATTCCAAATGGATGTCAAAAGTACTTTTCTAAATAGTTATATTGCTGAAGAAGTTTTTGTAGAACAACCTCCTAATTTTAAAAATTATGTTTTTTCTAATCATGTTTTTAAATTAAACAAAGCTCTATATGGTTTAAAATAAGCACCTAGGGCTTTGTATGAAAGGTTAAGTAAATTTTTGCTTAATAATGATTTTTCAAGAAAAAATATAGATACAATCCTTTTCATTAATAGAAATCAAGATGATATCTTAGTTATACAAATATATATTGATGACATTATATTTGGATCTACTAATGAAATTTTTTGTTAAGATTTTGCTAAGCTCATGCAGGAAGAGTTCGAGATGAGCATGATGGAAGAATATACATTCTTCCTCAGACTCCAAATCAAACAAACAAAGGAAGAGATCTCCATCACCCAAAGCAAGTACACAAGAGAACTACTCAAAAGATTTAGAATGGAGAGCTCCAAAGCAATTGGTACACCCATGAGCCCATCATGTAAGCTTGACAAGGATGAAGGAGGTAAAAATATAGACTCAAAATTTTATAGAGGCATGATTGGTTCTTTATTATATTTAACTGCTAGTAGACCAAATATCATATTTAGTATTTGTTTATGTGCACGCTTTCAATCAAATTCAAAAGAATCACACTTAAATACAGTTAAAGAATTCTTAAATATTTAAAAGGTATACAAACTCTAAGATTATGGTATTCTAAGGACTCATCAATTGACTTAATAGAATATTCAGATGCCGATTTTGCTGGATGTAAATTAGATAGAAAAAGTACTAGTGAAACTTGCTAATTTTTTGGAGTTAACTTAATCTCTTGGTTTAGCAAGAAACAAAATTTGGTAGCACTGTCTATGGCCGAAGTCGAATACATTGCAGCCAAAAGTTGCTGTGCTCAAATCCTATGGATTAAGCAACAACTTGAGGACTTTGACATCAAACTCAATGAAACTCCCATAAGATATGATAACACTAGTGCTATTAATCTAACTAAAAATCTAATTTAGCACTCTAGATCAAAACATATTGAAATTAGGTATCATTTCATAAGAGAACATGTCCAAAATAAAGATATAATTCTTGATTATGTATGTACTGAAAAATAATTGGCTGACATCTTTACCAAGGTCTTAAGTGAAGATAGATTTTGTGAAATTAGAAGAGAATTAGAAATCTTTGATCCTTCAACTTGAGTATCTTTCGGATTTCAAGTTCAATTTGTCAAAAATTTATTGAACCAATTTATTTTTGAGCTAATTTCACACCTCTCCTTTCTTAAAAGCTCAAAACTATTCTTTATTTGATCAATCTCTCAAATGGACATCCTTTCCTCAAGTTACAAGCTTTTTTGAAATTTTTCCATCATCTTTTTTAAATTTTTCTTACCATGAGTCGACCCTCAGGGTCGACCCTAGGATAAACTTATAATTTTTTATTAAAACCCATCGGACTCTGTTTTATTGAGATTTCACCGATTATAAAGAGCCGACCCCTTTGCCGTTCGTCTTTCCCATTCCACCGAACAAGATCACCTCCCTCTCCACTCTCATCTCAAAATCTCTCTTCCCATTGGATTTTCTTCTTTAAATCGCCCCTTTGGGATTTAAATCTCTCTTCTCTTTCTTTTTCGTTTGGGCGGTTCGAGCTTATCCTAGCTTCAAATCTTTTTTTTCAAACCGACGGTCTATCTTTCCAAAATCTTTACTTTTCCTCTAAAAATCTCTTCCACTCTACCACTCATCAACTCTCCTAAGCTATTTGCAAGTCTCTTCTATCCAAAATGGCTCTCAAATCAAAGCTATCGCAGAGAAAAAAATCTATTCGAGGATTAAAGGAAGATGTGCGCAGAAAAAGAATGGCTATTGAGTCCTCTTCTGCTCCAACTTCAGTTTCAGATCCTGCTCCAGCTTCTTCACAGTCTCCACTCATTTCAAGCAAGGTACCTCTCTCCAATCAAAAAATAAAACCCAAGAAGAATATAGATTTCAAGTTTTTTGAAAAAGAAGGGTTCTCTATTGGATCGAAGATTAAAAATCAAGGATGAGAGTTTTACTGTTTATTAAAGAAAAATACTTATGTTGATTTGGTCAGAAAATTTTACTTAAATTTGAGTTACTGCAATAGAACAGTAAAATCCTTAATGAAAGAGGTTAACATAGTTCTTAATCCATTGTATTTGGGACAAATCTTACACTTGCCTTGTGAAGGCTATACTCATATGGAACTCCCAATCAAAGAAGAAGGATTAAGTGCTATTTTAAAGAGAGCATTTATTGAAAATTTGAATAAATTAGAAGCAAAAATTCTTTCTATTGAGATGAGGCTTTTATATCACATGGTAACCAAACTGTTTGTCCCTAGGAGTGGCAGACATGATCTCTTATCTGGTAGGAACATTTGCATCCTGTACCATGTGATCACCGAGACCACCTTGAATCTTCCTGTTTTGATGTTTAAGGCCATGAGGGAGACCCTGAACAGGTCTAAGGCTCACTTATCTTATAGTATGGCACTCACCCTGATCTTTAGAAGGTTTGGAGTCTGTTTTGAGGGGGAGACTGTCATCAAATGGTCACACTCTGACACCATCAACTGCCACACATTGCATCGCATGGGTTTCTCAAAGACTGATAGCGGTTGGTCGAAGGATGTTGAGGAGAGAGCAGAGGAGGAGGGACCATCTTTACCTCCTCGTGATCACAGAGCATTTTTTGATATTCAGTTCATATCTGATCATGAGGCTGGTCCCTCAGAGTTAGTGAGAAGGCATGCTTCAGTTCCACAGTCAGAGAGCAGGGTACATCCTTCAGAGTTCAAACTTGCAGATGATCAAATTGAGTTGATGTCCCAACGTGTTGCCTCCATTTTATCTTAGTAATTTGCCACATCAGTCTGTGCTCAAAGATCGACATCTCAGACAGACTCATACCAGACTTTGACCCCTCATATCTCTACTATCTTTCAGATGCTCACAGCTCAGTCTGTACGACTTGAGGAGCTTGAGGGATGTGTTCTGAGACTGATAGACAGAGTTCTAGATTTGCAGAGGTAGGTACTAGCCTTAGTCCATCCCCAGCCGCATGAGGACATCACAGAGGTCTCCAACCTGTCTACAGAGGCGGCTAGACTTCGAAGAGTTTTGGAGGGTGGATTTGATTTTTTGAGGAGAGAGATCAGGGGCTCCAGTGAGACTATCTCTACTCAGATTGGTGCCTTGATGTAGTCCATGATGAGAGCTATGGAATAATTGGACACCATCAGACTTTCTCTCCTAGCACAGTCCATAGCTTCTCAGGTTCCAAGATCTTCTCGCCCTTCTGCTCATGCCAGTACTTCTACCCGTGACCAAGGCAGATGAGGTCGAGGATGTGCCCATGGCCTTGATCCTGAGACTCCTCATCATATCTCTGACTCTTCTGATGCTTCTAGCCATGACATCTATTAGATCTAGCATAGTTAGCCTTTTATGTCTAGGATTTTACTTATGGCCTTTGTATGTGTTGGCTGATTGGCTAATGGATAGTTGTATTTTTTTTGTTATCCATGACTTTTGTATGGCCTATGTACTTGGACTTGACTCGTATGTAATGTGACACTTATATCACATTTTGGATATATATATATATATATATATATATATATATATATATATATATATATATATATATATATATATATATATATATATATATATATATATATATATATATATATATATGCTTTTAACTTCTATGAATATTTTTGGATTGATTTTTATGAATGACATTAATTGAAATGTCTTAATTATGTAATATAAAAAAATACCACATATATGTGCTAATGAAATATTATGAATGGCATAAATTGAAGTATCTTAATTATATGACATGAAAAATACCTTATATATGTGTTATAAAATATTATGAATGGCAATATCCTCTAAATGAGCAAATTAAAATATCCTTTATGATTGCTATAGTAAGGGCGAGTCTCTTTCATTTTTTTCTTAAAAAAGTGGGAGTAATGATCTTAATTGATGTTATCAAAAAGGAGGAGTAGAGGAATAAAATTGAGCAATAAGCAAAATTATCTAAAATCGAGCCATAAGCAAAATTATCAAAGCAAATTTGTCAAAAGAAAATAATCTTATAAGCTATCTTAACACTAATCTTCAAACTACTCATGATGCATTTTATTCAAATAATTGGCTATAACGTTTAAGTGATGCATCTTCATAAATTTAAAATTTTTGTTTAATGCTTTATATATGTTATATTTTGCTTTTGCTCAAATATTTTATCATGATCAAAAAGAGGAAGATTGTTGCTTCATGAATTGATTTTGATGATTACAATACATTTGAGGGGTTACTAATGATTTTGGCTTGAAAAAAGATTTATTGTATTTTAGGAGCAAAATCATAATTTTATCAAGTTTTGATTCGAAAGCCTCAAGAGCAAGAACAGAATATTTGTGATCTATTGGAGGTAATTTCATACTTTTTGGATAGATATATTGAAAAAAATTCAAATTTAAAGAATTGGATCGACCCTATGAGTTGACTCCTGTCAAAAAGGGCTGAAGGACATGCTATTTTTGGCTGGCACATCCAAAGAGATCGATCCTATGAGTCGACCTCTGTTGCTGTACAGGTCAAAGATATAGAATAGTGGTTTTCGATTCTGTGCCACAGAGATTGACCCCATGAGTCGACCCCTGTGCAGAGGTCGACCCCCTGTAACGGAAATTTTCATAACGGCTAGTTTTCAGTTCTTTTTGACAGTATTTAATATTCTTTTAATGATCTCCAACGGCTCTATTTCAATTCAGATTTATCTCTACTATTTATTGAAGCTATAAATGCACTTAAAGAAGGAAAAAAAAAAGTTTTTCAAGCACTCATTTCAGCCCTAAGCAAAAAAACCTCTTCAAGCAAAAGAAGCTTTCAATTCAAGTTCACCAATCCCTCAAGAGCTCATTTAAGTCTTCAACCATCTTGAGAAAAATCATAAAAGCTTTCTTCTTATTGTGTAAAGTGTATTTAAAGTTTTATTTGCTCATTGAAGGAGCTAAATTTGTATTTTTATGTGATTAACTCACATACTCTGTTTTGTCTTGATCTTTAGTTTTGGAAGGATTCCAAAACTTGAAAAGGTTAGTCCAAACTTTGAATCGGATTGTATTGGATTGGTTCGTACCCAAAAAATAAGTGTTCTAGCTTGAGATAGCTAGAGTCGGAGGTACCGACGTTGTATTCTTGGTTGAATATGGTTTAGTGGATTTGAATTCCCAAGTAAGAGCTTGGAGAGTGGATGTAGGTGCAAGGTTGGCACTGAACCATTATAAATCTTATTTATTTGTGTTGTGCTTACTTGCTCTCTTTCTAAATTTTTTTATTTTTTTGTATTCTTGCATCTAATTTCTACATCTTGCTAAAATCACTCTCTATATATATCATGTTCATTGTTATTTAATCTTCGTAGTTCTAAATTAACTTTAAAATTTTAAAAACTCAATTCACTCTCCCTCTTGGGTTGCATAGCTGGACAACATCCATGTTGAATCTCTTCAACACCAGATCTATATACCTTGACTGGGATAAGCCAGCATCCTCTTGATCTATCTCTATAGATATTTATACCAAGTATATAGGATGCTTCATCGAAGTTTTTTATGAAAAATTTTTATGATAGCAAAGTTTTGATCGATTGTAACATAAGGATATCATTGTCAACGAGCAGTATATCATCCATATACAAAATTAAGAAGATAATGACACTCTCACTTATCTTTTTATACATACATGATTCATCAATATTTTTGATAAAGTCAAATAATTTAATTATCTCATCAAAATAGATGTTTCAACTCCTCGATACCTACTTTAATCCATAAATAGATTTTTTTAGCTTGCATATTTGATTTGCTCTCCTACTAGAGATAAATCCCTCTGGATGAGTTATGTAGATTTCTTCTTCTAGATTTTTATTGAGAAAAGCAATCTTGACATTCATCTATTAGATCTCATAGTCATGATATGCAGCTTTAGCAAGCAGAATCTGAATGGACTTGAGCATGGCTACTGGTGAAAAGATTTTTTCATAGGCAACACCTTGCCTTTGTTTAAAATCTTTTGCCACTAGCTAGGTCTTATAGGTCTCTACTTAGCTATCTGCTCCAATTTTCTTCTTAAAGATCTATTTGCAACCTATTAGAGTCACACCCTCAGGTGCATCAATCAAAGTTCAAACTTGATTGGCATATATGAAATTCATTTTGGATTTCATGGCTTCAAGCCATTTGTTAGAGTCACAACTTTGACTACTTCCAAATAGATCGTAGGATCATCATTCTCAATGATAAGTGGTACATTATCATTTTTAATGACAAACATATATCTAAGAGGTACATTCGTACTCTAATTGATCTTCAGAGAGGAGGTGTATATTGTGGTTGTGCCTCATCAATGGGTACTTCTGATCGAGAATTATCTTATGGACTATCTATATATTATTTCAAGATAGATTGTAGATTTTGAACTTCTCTAGGTTCAATTGTTCTCCCACTGTCTCGTCTTAGATAAACTCTTTTTTCAAGAAATGGCATGCTTACTGACAAAAATCTTCTGTGGAGTAGGATGATAAAAATATTATCCTATGTGTAGGGATTTTGTGGTGCCTCCATAGCCTTGGAGATGACCACAAGTAGAGTCGGTTCAATAGACTCCAGATACACTATGACGAGTGCAGTCATAGGCCAGGACAGGAGTGGTCCTAGGGTGGAGGCAGTGCATAGTTTCTACGGGCTCAAGGTTCAGCGACGAAAACTTCGAAGGCCTTGGTTAAGGGCTCTAGATACCTAGGATATAAGGCGGAGCAAAGAAACAAGTGAAAGACTTCTGCCAGCAGAGGAATCGACTTGGCTCTAGAAGGAGTCGACTTAGATCAAGTCGAGCCGGCTTGAGCTTTAAGAGAGTCAGGTCGGATTCCAAACAGAGAGCAATGTTTCATGGCACACTGATGGCACGACATCCAAATCGACTCAGGATTTGGTCGAGTCGACTTGAGTGCAGGCGAGTTAACTCGAGCTCTGACCAAGCTGACTCAAACTGCGAAAATAGATACACGGGATTTCTGTTTGGGTCTGGGGTCAGGTTTTGATTCTAGGATCTTAAGGTCTGGTTTGATGGGTCTTAAGGATACTAACTTAAGAGGTAAGTGCATGGTTAGACCATTGGTGTACATGGGTTTGGATGAGTGCATTTGGGCTAGTCCAGAGAGTTTTTTAGATTTGGATTTTGACACATTGCAAAGGCTATATATATGTAACCTGTAACATTATGGAATAAATCGAATCTTTTTCTTTCGAAACCCTCATTTTCTCTTTTCTCTCTGATTGCACACCATCATAGGAGGGAAGAAACCCTAGCCACCACCTCCAAAGGTTGAAAGAAGGGAGGCATTTTCTTCTCAAGTAAAACCCTAGTACCACCTCTTTCGTATATGGTTTGCTGATATTTTTTGTTAGAAAATATGTCTCAAAATCAATCATCAGTCTGTTGATGACTGTGCTCACATTTATAATTATATATAAATTTTTATTAATAAAAGTTATTTGATTTTTTCATCATATTTTGTCCATCTTGTTTGAACTCCTGTATTGTGATGAAGTCCTTAGGACTATATTTAATTGACAAAAGAGAATTTATTATTTAGTCCTTAAAATATATTTATGACCGAATAATATGCTGTTAATAGGATGATAGCAATATCAAGTAAAGGTTGTTGTGTGCCATATGAGTTGGTTATCCTCTTAACCAAGGAGTGTGGAGACATTGATATGGCATGCAGGTGAAATATAGGTGTACATTCATACTGAACGTGGCTATTTATTGAGCACTCTGCTGTCAAAAGTAGCTCGTGAAAGATATGGATATAAGTGTCCCTCCAATCTGAGATCATCATGGTGACTTATAAGCAACTCACTGTACTTTAGTATCGAACCATCTGAAATTCTAATTCAGTGATAGAAGGTTACTGGATGCAGTCAAGCACTTATCAAGTTGGTGTGTGAGTCAAGATGAAATTGATCCCTTTAAATTAGTAGGAGATATACATCAGTGTATTTCAATTTAGTAAAATCTTGATCAGGATAATCTATGTGATGGATTTGAAAGGTTGAATATAATATAATCGACTATATTAGGATTGACAGTCAAATCTTTGATCACCTTGAGTATTAGGATCAAAGAAATGAATTATGTGGTAACCATACGCCAGTAGATTCTAGAATGTTGTTTTGTAATCTTTCGATCTATTCGGACATCGGATCTCATTGCTAGATGGTTACATCAATTAGTATAGAAAGTTATTTTTATACTACTGACTTAGATTCGAACCTATGAGATCATACATATTAGAAGATTCGGTCTGAGCTGATGGCTGAAAAGTCTAATTGGATTGTGACTCTGGTGAAGAGTCTTACTAAGACTTGGACTCTAGAGAAAAGTCCCACTGGACTAGGACTCTACTATTAATAGAGAATTTATTAGTAATTAGACTGCTAATTGACTCAATTTGATTGAACAAAAAGAGCTTTGGATCAAGTCTAATTGAATTGGATTTAGTTTGACTTAGTTTGTTTTTATTTGATCAAGCCTAATTGCAAAGAAAATTTGATCCTGATTTGATCAGGACTTGAGCTCAGCTAATTTCTAATTGGGTTAAAAATTTATAGAGATGATTGGGCTTTTAATTCGATTAGGTTCATTTCTATCAGTAGGTTCAAACTAAATTTGATTTGATTTAGAATCAAATTAAAAATGAAGAATCTCAATCGATAGGAACTCTATCCTTATCTCTTGCGCACCCAGGACCCATGCCTCTATTCTCAACACCAAAATAGTTTTGGCATGAGATTTTTGGCATGAAGAGAGAGGGCCTAGTAAGGGTGGGCGGCAAAGTATGATGAGTCATGATTCTATCTCCTACCTAATTTGAATGTGATCCGAATTAGAGATAAGGAGAGAAGAAGGAAAGAGATTTTTTATACTTGAAAAGAAGGGTGGTGCCTATTGATCTTTTCCTAAATTTTTTGAAGTGTTTTTGGGTGCGAGAAATACCAGTTCCCCTTCCTCATGCCAACTCTCATTTATGAAATTTTTGGGATGCCAAATTGGTTTTTAGCATGGAGATATTGGCATCCTTTCCTTTGACCAAAACCCTAATCCCCATGTTATATAAAGGGGGCTCCAATAGTGGATGCCCCATATATGTTCTCCTTGCTAGTTTTATTTTTTTTCTTTAGAGCTCTCTCTCTCTTCCCCTCTTCCTCCTCTAGATCTCTTCTTCCTTTGGAGTGTCCAAGAGATAAAAAAAGAAGAAGAGTTCAGCCCTTGAAGATCCTTGTAAGCTAGCACTTCCAAAAGCCTAATCTACGCCGGTCTTCATGTGGACATTCTATAGTGACCGAATGTCTTCGTGCGGCTGTGAGCAATCAGAAGAGATTCTCTTCTATGTGAGATATTTGCAGAGATCAGCAATCTACAATCTAATAACAAGTTTTGAACTTGTTAAACTAGTATTGATAAATCTAAGTGTTAGATCTAGTTTGCAGCATCGATTAGATTGATACAGATTTCATTTTTAGATCTTAAATACATGTTAAATCATATTATAGATCTTGACATGGTAGTCTAAATTAGATCTTATGCATGTAAATTAGATTTAATCATTTAATCTAATATATCCACTGTGTAAAATTTTAAAATTGTATGCATAGAACTGCTATACTTTTCCTTCATTTTTGAGTTTCCATGACCTGAAAAAATTGCACAACAATTGGTAATAGAGCCAGCTTGGAGTGTGGAGAAGATATGAGACACTAGGAGTTGAAGATCGGAGTTGAAGATCTTCAGATCAATAAGGTTTCCCTATCAAAGGTATGTTTTTTCTCAAACAGATCTTTGTTCTTTATGGTTGTGGTTTGAGACATCATGAGCAGCGCATTGAAGATCTACTTTAAGAAGTTTGACAGAAAGGAGAACTTCTTGATATGGAGGACAATGGTTGAAGGTCTGTTAGTTCAGTAGGAACTGGATCAGGCTTTGAAGAAAAAACTAAAGGGGATGACAGATCGAGCTTGGAGTTTTTTGGAGAAGAGGGTCTGTTCGCTGATCAAGTGGTGTTCAGTGGACTCGGTGCTATATGACATATTGGAAGAGAAGACATCCAAAGATTTGTGGTCAAGGTTGCACTTCCTGTACATAGGAAAGAATATGTGCAACAAACTTATGATGAAGAAAAAACTCTACAACCTTCGAAAAAAAGAAGGTGGAGATGTGATGGGACATATTCAGTGGTTCGACCAGTTGAGTACGGATCTACTTAATTTGGGTGTGGTTATGGAGGAGGAGGACAAGTCTTTGATGTTGCAGTGCTCACTATCCGGGAGTTTCGATCCATTGGTGACGACTCTATTATACGGAAAGGAGATACTAGTCTATGAGAAGATAGTGTCGGTCCTTCGGACGAACGAGCAGAGGGAGCAAATGGTGAGGGTTCGTACGAAGCTTCCCCAGGATACCATAGTGGCTGTTGAAAGATCTTGGAGGAGGAAGGATGGACGTGAGGCAACAGGAAGGCAGAATTTCTCAAAAAGTATCAAGGAGGTAAGGTAACAATATGTGCCGGCAACTTGGGCATATGAAGAGAGATTGTCCTCAAATGAAGAAAGGAAAAGAAGAAAGTTCCAGACTGGAGTCATCCATTGCAGTAACTGAGAGCGATGTATCAGATGATCTTCTGATGTTATCGGTTGGACATAGGGAGGAGGCAGATCGGTGGGTACTGGACTCTGCTAGCTCTTATCACTGTACACCTCATCGGGCATGGTTCACTTCTTATACACAGTTGGATTAGAGGCAGTGAGTGATACTAGGAGATGGGAGTCCTTATGGTGTAGCAGAAGTGGGTTCTATCAGGCTGAGGATGTATGACGGGAGGGTGCAGACCTTGACAAATGTGCATCATGTCCCAAATCTTAGGAGGAGCATAGTATCACTTGGATACTTGGAGAAAAAGGACTTCATTTTTAGAAGTGATTCAAGGGTGCTAATGTCTCCAAAGATAACAGGATTGTGATGAAAGAGAGGAGGTTGAGAAGTTATCTGTACCAGATGGAGAAATCTATTGGGTCTAGGGAGGTCGAGGTGATTGCTTCAGCCATGAAAAATCAGTCGGAGGTCCAATTAATGTAGATTGGACAGTTGACGGTATGTTTATTGGAGCTGTCTATTGTAAGATCATTAGATCATAGGGAGGTGGAGCACTAAGGATAGATGCATCCACACGTGGAGGAGGAGCATCGGAGAGAGGTTCCTTCACAGATGATGATAAAGACTATGGCCATGGCACAGGCTCTAGGAAAGGAGGTGTAGAGGGAGGTGGAGTCTCCCAAGCACTCGGACAGTAGTGAGTAGGTTCTAGGAGAGGGCCTAGAAGCATATGCATCAGGGATAGATGTTACGGTGGCGAAAAGATGCAGAGAGGACTCGAAGACCTATGAGGAGACTTCCATCAGCATGGGCCATAGGTGGGTCGGAAGCGCCATAGTCACTTCAAAATTTTTTGATGCTACGATGGAGCATGTCGCAGGAGCAACGACGGTCAGAGCCATTGGGCCAGTGATGACTAAAGCCATTAGAGCAGTGACGAGCAGAGTCACTGGAGCTACAGCGGTTGGGAGTCGTAGGTGGAGTAGTTAATGGTGCGACAGGTGGAGTCACGGAGGCAGCAACGAATGCAGTTGCTGGATCAGCGATGGGCAGAACTACTGATGATAGGACCTACAGAAAAGATGCTCGGATGTAGGATGAGATCTTCATTCATAAGGAAGGTGGTGGCAATCTCTCTGAAAGCTCCAGGGTTGAGATATACTATAATGGCGAGAAGGTCTATGCAGTTGGCTTCACTCCTCATTGGCCAGAACGTGTAGAGGATCGAAGCTCGATGAAAAATAGTGATCGCCAAGGCTTTGGACACACCAAGATAGAAATTATAGAGATTTTATGATGCCCCCATAGCCTTGGAGGTGATCACAGGTGGAGTCGATTCGATAGGCTCTAGATACACTATGACAGGTGTGATCATAGGCTAAGACAGGAGTGGTTCTAGGGTGGAGACAGAACACCATTTTCATGGACTCAAAGTTCAGCGACAAGGACTTCAAGGACCTTGGTTAGGGCTCTAGGTACCTGGGACACAAGGTAGAGCAAGAAACTAAGCAAAGGGCTTCTGCCAACAGAGGAGTCGACTCGACTCTAAGAGGAGTCGACTCGGATCAGGTCGAGCTGGCTCGAGCTTTGAGAGAGTCGGCTTGCATACCATACAGAGAGCAGTATTTCATGGCTTGTTGATGGCATGACATCCAAGCTGACTTGGGGTTTGGTCGAACTGGCTCGAGTGCAGGCGATTCAACTCGAGCTCTGATCGAGTCGACTCAAATTGTGGAAACAGATGCACGAGATTTCTGTTTGAGTCTAGGATCAGATTTTGATCCGAGGTCTTAAGGCCTAATTTGATGGGTCTTAAGGGGACTAACTCAAGGAGTAAGTGCATGATCAGACCATGGATGTACATGGATTTGGGTGAGTGCATTTGGGTTAGTCCAGAGAGTTTTCCAAATTTGGGTTTTAACACATTGTATAGGTTATATATATATGTAATCTATAATATTGTGGAATGAATCGAATCCTTTTCTCCCGAGACCCTCATTTTCTCTTTTCTCTCTAATTGCACGCCATCATAGGAGGGGAGCAAATCCTAGCCGCCACTTCCAAAGGTTGAAAGAAGAGAAGCGTTCCCTTCTTAAGTAAATTCCTAGTGCCACCTCTTTCATATGTGGTTTGCTGGTGTTCTCGAGTTTCCATGACCTAAAAAAATTGCACAATACTAAACTCTCCTTAGAATGACTTACAAATTTGCACTTATCTGATCTAACACAAAGCTTATATGCTTCGATATTTTTGACATAAACAGAATAGCCCTATCTTCAGATGTTTGAGACTCGGCCTTTTATCGTTCTATATCTCATATAGAATGCTAGTAACATATTTAGTCGGTATTTTGTTTAATATATATGTTGCAATCTCAAGAGCATATTTTCATAAAGAGATCGAAAGATCTGTGAAACACATCATAGACCGCACCATATTTAATAAGGTATGATTTTTTTTCGTAATACCATTTAATTGTAGAGTATAAGAAGGAGTCCATTCAGAGAGAATTTTATTATTTTTAAGATGATCAAGAAACTCACTCGTTAAGTTTTCTCCTCCTTGATCGGATTGAAGAGCTTTAATATTCTTATCAGTATATTTTTTAACCATTTTTTGATACTCTTTAAACTTATCAAAGGCTTCAGATTTATATTTTATTAAATACATATATCCAAATTTTGATAAATCATCAGTAAATATAATGAATTAGGAGTATCCACCTTTGATATGAGTTGTCATTATGCTGCAAACATCTATATGTACTAGGTCCAATAAGTCCTCACCTTTTCTTCATATCCAGTAAATGGAGTTTTGGTCATCTTACCTATGAGACAAGATTTATAAGTTCCATATGATTCAAAATCATAAGGATCAAAGAACTTTTCTTTATATAACTTGCTAATCTTTGACTCATTAATATGACTAACTTGACAGTCTTAGAGATATGTGACATTCACATCTTCTCTTTTTCTTTTCTTCATTTGATTAACATGAAGAATATTATCATTAAGTGATAAGAATAAAAGATTATTATCTACAAAGTACTACCATAAAATTCATCAGAATAATAAATAAAGCAACCTTTGCCCTTTCTTCTTATTTCAAAATCACATGCTAGTAACATAAGAATTGAAATAATATTTCCAACAATATTTGGTATATAGTAACAGCCTTCTAATTTCAAAATTTTGCCTGAAGGCAACTTCAACAAAATGGTTCCTATGGCTTTGGACTAGATGGACTCTTTACTAGCACCGAAGAGCACGAAGTCACCTTCATTCAGTTTTCTTATTCCTCATAGTCTCTGTAATGATTTGCATAGGTGTGAACTACATGCGATATCTAATACCCAAAAATCTGAAGTTGAAGTACTTAATGATAAATTTGTTTGTATCATACAAATCTTTAGCAATATTTTCTTCCTTTTGCTACTTCGAACTTATAAGCTAATGCTTGCAGTTCCTCTTCTAATGTCCATTCTTTACGAAGTGGTAATAAGTATCTTTGGTGGAGACACTCTTCACTATCTTCTTCTTTGAGATGCTAGCTAGGATTCACCTTTTTCTTCTTATTTGAACCCTTATAGCTTGTCTTCTTCTTGGAGATCTTATCTATAAGTAAAACTGATGTATTTTCTTTTTTTTAATGGCTCTCAGCTGTCTTCAATATTTTAAGTAGCTGTTTAATTTGTTCATATGATAATTAATGACAAACTGAGAGAATGATTCAGAGAATGATTATAGGATCAAATTCTGACTCAGCTCGCCATTCATAGCAAAACCCAATTAACCTAATTGAGTGATCAGGTCAATCATCTTAAGCATATGGGTTTGAACAGATGTTCCTTCACTCATCCTACTATGAAATAACTGTTTGGATATCTCATATCTAGTAGTTCTATTTTATTCTCCATACAGTTCTTTTAAACTCAAAAATATGGAATGAACATCCATGCCTTCATGTTGCCTCCATAGCTCATTGCTTATAGAGGTTAACATGATGCATTTAACAATTATACTGCCATCATACCACATCTTGTGTGAGGCTCTATCCTCCTTAGTAGCATTTTCTCCAATCATATCGAAAGCGAAAGTGTCAAGAATGTAGGAGACTTTCTCTTATGTGAGAATAATTCTCAACTTCCTAAAATAGTCCATATAATTAGGTCCAGTCAACTTGTTAGCATCAAGAATGCCACACAGTGAAAGTGAGGATGTCATGATGCAATTTAATCTATAAATATAAGAATAAAATATAAGCAGACTACTCATGATGACATACATAACTAGATCAGGTCTCTTGTCTAGTTATGTTGTCCACTTATTTAACGAATTTCATAGCCCTTAAGTATGAAAATGAGAAATCTTATTTTATTTCTAAGTGGGGTTGAGATCTCAATTCCTCACAAACACCTTGTGGATAGCACAACAAGCATTTATGAGTTCAAGGGTAGGTAACTCTTACTAATTGCATATCATACAATTTTCAACATATTTTTTATCTCTAAAATATTTATAGTCTTATGGATAGCACAACAAACTATAGTGTTTTAGTTAAGTTTGATCCTTTATTCCTATATAGTTATACTTGAACAATGCTGTCCTTGTAAATAGTACAATAAGGCCACACTATTCGAATATGCCATAAACATCATTATATACTTAGTCAATATCATATCAATTTCTATAGCAAGTCTTATGGATAATACAACAAATTTACTACAAATTTTGACATATTCTATTGACTTAGCATGAAGAAAGGCATGGACGGTATTCTTAACACTTCACCATTATAACTTAATATAATTTCTAATTGAGGATCTTTTTGGTCTCAAGCACATCCTAACATATACATAATAAGCAATAGGTATCTAATAATTATCAAGCAATAATAATCATGTTATTCAAATTGTATATCCTTCATATGTTGATGCCAAAATCATGACCCCTAGAATCATATAGGGTGTATTTATGGTTTTGGTCCGACTCTTGAGCCAAATTACATAGGACTATGATTTGGACTTAACTCTTGATTTAATCATATGTTAGCATTTGACTTGAGTCAACATTTTGAATCTTATTCTAATTAAGATTAATTCTGATTTAAACTATAACCCAATTAGATTTGACCAATCAATAATTGATCTGAAGTCCATAATACCCGTATCAATTGATCATAGCATCTATCTACCATGAATCAATTTACAACATCCATAAAAATTTCAAAAGCTAGTAAATTTTAAATTTAGCAACTGAAATTATAGCTAAACTATTGATCATGGACAAAATAATTTTGTGTTTTAAGAACTATGCACATAATCAATTAATCATCATGGCATCATAAGAATTAGATCTAATCTATATTACAATAATAATATGTTGTTTGATTGAATCTAACAAAGATGGCTCGGATACCACTATTGAGATTTGATTGCATGGAGAAATATAATTTTCAAATTTTTTTATTTTTTAAAAAATATATTTTTAACTCTTAAAAGCAAGCAAATTGAAATTCAATCTCATGTAAACCCTGTTGATTTCAATCAAGATTAGTATGCATAATATTTAGATAAGAATTATACCTTCAAGTAGATAATAATCAAATGCAAGTGTGATCTTCACCAGATACCCATGCGGATGTCCTCCAATGATAGTCTACACATGATCGATCACAGATCTTTCCAATCAATTGCGATACTCAAGACAACTTCACAAGAATTCAGCAATCCTTCTTTTTTAAGGGCGAAGTGCACCGCAATCTAATAGCTTTCAAAAACTCTACAAAGATTATGTTTGAAATCTTTTTTCAAAAAATTTGTACAGCTCTTCTGATTTAGATATCCAATTCTTGGATATTTCAATCTCTTAGAAAGACAGACAATTTGCTTTTATAATTTCTTTCCTCTCTTATTTTTTCTCTCTTATTTTTCTTCCTTTCTTTCTTGGATATTCCAATCTCTTAGAAAGATAGACAATCTACTTTTATAATTTCTTCCTCTCTTATTATTATTATTTTTTTACTTTTTTTATTTTTTCTCTTTTTTTTCTCTTCAACTCATATGCCCAAATCCACTTTCATTTGCATGCTAATCCCTTTGGAGCACCCCCTATTTATAAGATAAGAAGGGGTATAGAACACTTCCTTTGATGCTACAGCTTCTCGTATGGGGCCAAACACTTTGACTTCTACGTGAAATAAATAGAATGCATGGAATAGTTGGGGTGTGGAAGAGTTGTAGAGCACAAAAACTGTTCCTTCTGTGTACACACTCCAAGGTACCATTAGATATGATGCATAGAATAAAGATAGAGAATTTAAGAGGACTAACTCAGAAGGACTCTTCCTTTTGGATGCACAAAAGAAAGAGGCATTGAATAAATGGCATGTGGATGGCATGGAGGAGGTTTGCTTTGCATGAAACTCTTTTCATGTGAAGAGTTTTAGGTGCCTAGGAGTCCTTGGGTGTGAGCCCCTTTAGATTAGATCAAGGCATCAAGTTCTAGGTTAGCTCGAACAACTTTAGGCTAGGCTTGATTAGAAATTTGAGTTAATTTATGTGCTAGCATGTCAATTAAATCTAAAAGATTTCTAATAAATCTAATTATTTTAGTCTATGATCAAATTCTTAAGTATGTGACCCATTGTATTTCATATCTAGCCAACAGTAGACTCAGACTCATGATCAAACTAACTCAAAAAGAAATAGATCAGTCTAAATACATCAATTAATTAAAACTTCTTCTAATTGATTGCTGAATTAAACTCTTTAATTTTTGTAAGTCCACAAGTCAAGATTGATATCTAGTAAATGACTATCTAAAAGTTATAAAATTTTGATGAAAATATCAAAAATATCCTTTAATAGCGAGTTATAATGTAATTCAATCCTTCGATCATATAACATCCCAGATAAACTATGAGCATGAAATCATATCAAGCCCAAATACTTATTCATATGTATCTCAATCTAAATATGATGACTTAGTTGATAATATATTAGAAACTCTTTCTCATTATTATCCTGCTTTGGCTAAAGACTTCTTGAGTCATCATCCTATGAAATCATATAGGATGTTCTCTTCCCTTATAGAGAGTGATCGATTCTTTATTGACCACTCATAATTTTCATGCATACTTCACTATACCCAAAATATCTCATACAAGTCTCGGAGAGTCATGTTAGGATATGAACAAAAGCATAGATTCATATACATGAGATACCATGGTGATCTCAGATCTAAGAATCACTTGCATTACTCCTATTAGAGAATAATCAGTTTGACATACATATAAAGTTCCATCAGATATTCTTTTATTAGGTCAATTCAGTGAACTCATTCTCTAATGAGCATCCACATTCTTGTATTAATATCATTACATAAGTGATTGTGAGATCAACCATCCTTTCCATCAAGCACACATAGGATGTGTCAGTCTTATCGATTTTATTGACCTCCAAATCAATAATCCTATAACTGAAAATATTTTAGATTAGGATGATCGAAGATTTAAGTCTCACTGGTATGATCTCATCATGATCCTCAAATCATTATCCTAATCTATGAGGTTCATTATAATCTTAATCAAGCATCACGATGCAGCATATAATAAAATAAAATATCTAATTTTATTAATAATTAATATCAAATATATGAGTTAGAAAGATAGAATACAGAAAATATCCTATTGTATTATATATGTGATTGGCTTGTAGAGTACAATTCTTTCACCAAAGTCATCTTAAATATTTTTGAAGCTCTCGAAAACCATTATCTCCAACTTAGAAAATTTAAATATTTGACCTTCTCCATGTATCCTTATTTACTCAAATTTTTTTGGTTTTTCTGAAATACACTATTGAACTACTCCAAAGACATGTAATCATATTATCCCTCTCAAATATTTTATAATCACCAAAACCAATTCTTGGGTTAACAGTTAGACTTGCTAAGATATGCTAGAGTTGACTCTTAATGTCTTTGGATCGACTCTTCTTTTTCATCTCTTGTCAAAAATTTTAGATTTTTTTTTTGAATATTTTAGAAAGGGCTTCTTTTTAATTTCATGTGTAACCTTTGAGCATCAAAGAATCCTTACAACCATACTCTCAAGCATACATTGATATCAATTGTACTTAAGTTTTTTGATATCATCAAAATTTATCCCTGAGTCAGTACATATACCCCTTTATTTGCTCATCCATTGAACTTCAAAATATACAATCTATATATTAGAATATGAAGGGTTATGCAGCCAAAAAGATAAGGGTTTGCCCATTTAGTGCATTTAGATTGGATACTTAAATCCCAATATCTAACAAACAACAAAACATTTCCTAAGACCTCTCACCCAGGTAATCTAAATGAAGCTATCCCATGAAACATATGTTAAAAGCAATTAAAAAGATTAGAGCTCTAGATGAACGATATCGATTTTGTAGTGCATGAATACTATGAAATATCTGAGCTATAGATTTCCACTCATCATTAATTGATCCAATATAGATTATTTGAAATAATTAGATATCCAAACTTTTGCATTACCATAAATGCATTCACATACATGTCAATAGGAGGTGGACCATGGTGGTTACGATATAAAGATTAAAAAATCCATCATGATTTAGTTTCATATCCTACAATCTAACCTAGGTCCCATTTGAAATAGCTTTTGAGGGGCCAGAAAGTACTTCATCCCTCTAAAAGCACTTTGAATATCTATATTGGTGTTTGATAAAGCTTATAGTAGCTATTTTGGCTTTTTCATGAAGCTAAAGACATCTACTTGGGAGAAACTTTATAAAGTACTTTTTGGCAAATATCGAGAAGTTTTTTTTATTTAATGAACTTTCATTTTTTAATTAAAATTTTCTAGATAAAATTATATAATTATAGTTGTGTCCTTTAAAAGATAATGAACGAAGAGAACCCTCATCATGCGAATGAAAGGAGGAGGTGAGCTTCATGCCGCCCTTCTTTTGCCTTTGCCCTCATCACTAGGCTGGAGTTTCCTTCCTAGCCATCGAGCTAGAAAGTTTGAGAGTGCTCAAGACCCCTTCAACCTCTCATATTGCTGAGTCAAGGTTCTTTCGATGAGACTCCATAAGGTGAAGACTTCTCCTTCTCATCAAGATAAGAAATCCTTTTCTCAAGGTGAGGCCCCTCCACCCTTCATGTCTACATTTTTGTGTCAAATTTTAGTTTTTTGTTTGTGTTGATCTGATCGTTCTTGGGAATTTCCAACAGCTCCAGCCTCCCCTTCAATTGGGCTCGAGAGAAATCCTTGCTGTGGAGCCTGATTCGCTTTATGTTTGCTTCCCCAAGGCTACCCCACTAATTTTTCCAACACTTCATATCCCAACCTCCAGGTGAGATTAGATTATGCCCATATTTTTCTTGTTCTTCAAAAAGTGGGTTTTGCTTCAATGTTAGTCATTTATTAGTTATCTATCCAAAAGTATTCCAATTTAGAGCAATAAAAGGTCTAAAATTAAATTCTCCAAATAGGTTTTCGTATCATGTTGTACAAAGTCTTAATGCTAAGATATGCTAGTTGAGACAGCTAAGTACCAATCTCTTAAAGAGCAAGAAATCATTTGGTTCTTGAATAAAATTAGAATCAAAATTGGAATGGATTAGAATGAGAATCAGAATATCTATATTCCCCAGCATGTTTGATTCATGATTGAATTGGAATCAAAATCACTGATTGAGGTTTTTTGAAAAATCAATTTTTTTAAATAAACCTGGTAGCATAAAATTTAAATATTAGAAGGAGAGTGTAGATTAGATTTTGGGGAGATTGGGGCATTTCCATTCCTCTCTAAAATGAGAATGGGTGTGAAACTCCCACTGATCAAATGGTTGGAGAAAGAGTCACTCATTTCTATTCCCATTTCGGCACCCAACTCCCCTTAACTAAACATATCTTAAAAGATATTTCCTACTCGATCATGGCTGGAAGGTGTACCAAATAAGGTGGCTGTGACAGAGAGAAAGTGCAAGAGAAATATTAAAATTCACTTTCAGTTAGAAATTGATAAACCTGTAGTTGTCTCACTTTAGTTCGAATTAGTAAATTATTCGAGGTGGTCTAGCATATAAACTACATTTTCTGGCATCAGTTAGTTCTATAACTTGATCATATATTCTTGTATTTTATACAATCTTCTATTGTAGCAAGATAAAATTATTAAAATTTATCGATCTCTTTTATAAAAAGCATATGAACTCTACATACTTTGTCCCTTTATCAGTCGATGAAGCTATAAGAAAAGTGGTCAACATACAACAATTCTTCTAAAATATTATTGATATATTATGGATAATACTTTCAAAAACTATCTAAATATGAGTACGCAATTCATGAAAAAAATGAGGGGCTCTATATATTTGATCTATTTAAAACAAATGTAAATGTGTAAAGTTGGGCTATGTAGGTTGGGTGTGGCACTAGCATGTTATTAGAATTTGATTGATTGTATATTTTAATTTATATTTTATATTCAAGATAAAAGTTTCTGATGAGAATGGTGATAGGATATTAATGTGGCTATTATGATGGGGGATAAATTTTTTTTTATCTTATCATAACTGAGTAGAAGATAACACCCATCTTGATACTCCATAACCTATCTTTGATGCATGAGGCATATTATTATGGTATAGACTATAGACTTGATCCCCAACTTATCCAACTTATGAGATTCTCTCTTTTGAGATTACTCGGAGTTGGAGAAGGAAAATTAAAGTGCTACTTGTAGATATATTGAGTATATCCAATTCTTATTCATATGTGTTAACCCAAGGAATGATTTTGATGAATTATAAAATATTGAAGTATAAAAAAAACTGTCTTAGAAGTTTGTCTGGAGATCATTTTGTAGGAAGCTAATACTTTTGATAAACTTTGAAGTTACTCAAGATGTTTTGAATCATGAAAAACATATTTGGAGATATGTTCCATTAAAAAAGCTAACTTGAAGAGTTGGAGTCGACTCCTGATGAAGAAGAGTCGACTCTGGCATGCAGATAGATCTAGCACACTTCTGTGAGTCAACTACTGGAAGAGTCAAGTTGACGCTCTTAGAGAGATAGAGAGCTATTTTTTGGTACACCTACTGTTAGATGCATGTCCTAGAAGTCAATTAGACCGACACATGTAATCTTTCTAAGGACATAATTTGTAATTTTAACTTATTTATGAAATAAAATTTAGGTTATGGTTCCATTCATGTTATGTGATGTGCTTATGAATCGTCCAATAAATTAACGAGATGATGACATATATTTTCAAAAATTGAGAATTTAAGACATATGTCATTGACGGTCAATTTATAAATTACTTTCGATCGAAGGATCATCATGAAGATGGTGATTGATCCGGATATGTTGGTACATAAATCTCCTCCCTTAGGGATAGATGAGTCTTGAATCTACGGTGTGAAGATACTGAGTGAGAGTGTAGGTGCTTGTTAGAGAATAAGTGTACTGAATGTGACCAACACAAGTAGTCACTTGAATATCTATTTTTTCGTCAGTGACATACTCCATGTTGTAGTAGTATGAATAGTTCTGATCTGTGATGCCTCGACTATTCACGATGAGATTGTTGTAGTTTGACTACACCATAATTTGATCTCCTAGCCATACGGAGTCTTAAAGTGTATGCTGATTATAGTAAATTCATTATAGGAATAGGGTGTGCACCTAAATGAGATCTATCAATCTTCATAGAAAAAGATAAAATTCTATGTGGATCATGAAACTGAGTTTGAAAGTCCATGACCATGGCAAGTGTGAACGATGGAAAGAAATTTTCATAAGATTTAATTAAGAACTTAGATTGATTGAATTTTATATATGACAAGATCAAGTTGACGAGTTATCCATAATCTCAGTCTTATCGGGACTCACGATAGAAGAACTGGATCATACAATAACTGCACTTAGAGGTTATCTATTCAGTTCTACTAGATTGCCACTACATACTGACAGATGTCACTAGTGGATTATAGGACTAATTAAAAATTATTTGGATGATCAATAATTTTTAAATTAGCTAAATTAAAAATATTTTAATCCATTGAAAGGAGTTTCAATGATATTGTTGATGAAGATCATAATATATCCTACTATCAATAGAATTGTACTTATAGGGTCACACACAAAGAGAATTGATCTAGGATTGAGCAATTCAACTCATGTGGTTCCAATTGGGTTAAAGATTTGAGAAATCTTATAGGGTTTAGGAATACTATGCTAGCACATGGTTAAATCCAAATCTCCTATAAACTTGAATTCCTGTGAGATGGAAATTGGATTAAGTCAATTGCATGCTATATGGGTAGCCAAGAGTTAATTTTCCATCTTCATTAAGGTTGGAGGAGATTGGGCTCATGCCCAACTTGGATTGGTGCCCCACTTGATCTTATGCGACATGAAGAGAAGGCCTTGATGGGGTGCACGCCCCATCTGATTTTGATGCCAAAAAGAGCAAGAGAGAGGCACCCCAAAGTCTTTAAGGAAGTTAGTTTTGATTCCTTATGAGATAAGAATTTGATTTGATCAAATTCCTAAATCAAATAGGACTCCTTTAAGCCTATAAAAAGGCCTTGAGATATAATCTCAAAATCCTAATGAAAAATCAAGCCTGCGCCTCCTCTCTCTCTAGTGCTCACACCCCTCTCTCTTTCATTCTTCCTCATGCCCATGCCTCGGTGTTGGGCATCCTTGATCTCCACGTCTAAAGAGTTGGACGTCCTCCTTCTCCATGCCCAAGATGTTGGGTGTTCCACCTAAAAGACAAAAGAGAAAGTGTTCTCTCTTCTTCCATCTTTTCTTCGAAGTGCATGCTGGTTTCTTAGAGAAGAAACAAGAGAAAAGCATTCTAGATCATTTTCGTGGATATTTGTAGAGGTCGGATACTTGTGCAGCTCTTCAAGAAACCTAAAGAGATATCCACAATCATCAAACCGCGGTGCATAACTATCCGTACTAAGATGAAGATGAGATCTTCATATTTATGTATTTGATATATTTAATTTTTGCTTTAGATCTCAAGGACTTGATAGGCATGGTCTCATGACATGAGATCTAATAGATGCATGCTAGGTTAATTTAGTTTCTACTGCATAAAATTTTTGTTAATCTAACATGCACCCCTGCGGTTTTTCCTTCACCTACAAGAGCCAACTCTTGGATCTTGCGAGTCAACTTGCAGACAACATGAGTTGACTCTTGAGCTCTACAAGTCGACTCCTGAGCCTCTGACAGCCATAACAACCAGCTTTGCAGAAGGTGCAGAATTATCCAAAAAAACTGTAATGGCTAGTTTTGGTCTCCAACGGGCAAAAACTGCCAGTTTTGGATTCAAAAAGCATTAAATGATCAGGAATTAATTGAAGACTTAACCCAAATGAATAAAAGAAAAAGCATATACAAAGAAAAAGAAGCCAACTTTCAACTTATAGTGCATTCCAGAGCATTCACCAACTCCACAATCAAAGCTCTTGGATTTTGTGAAGGCAATCAGAAGAGAAGTGTGTGCACTAAGTGCAAAGCTTCTAAGTCTTCTCCAAGCGAGTGTCCATGACTTCCATGAGCTCATTAAGGAGTTTTTTCAGTTATAAAATTTATGTATTCTAAAATTTTCTATAACAAATTTTGGATGAGTTGAAACTTGGAAAAAAGCTTAATCCATGTCTGAAAATTAGATTGAGAGCCTAGGGAGAGGCTCGTAAAAGTTTTAATTGGTGATCTCGAAAAATTAATTGGATTTGATTGTGAGCCTGGCCAAAACAATCACACTATAATTAGAGAATCATAATGAAAATTCTAGTGAAGCTTAGAGAGTGGATGTAGGTGCTTAAAATGCATGGAACTACTATAAATTTTTTTTATGTTTATATGTATGGCTTCTTGTTTGTTGCTCAGATATGGAGCCCAAAAGGGGGGGTGAATTGGATCTTTTTAAAATTTTAAAGCTTAGTGTACTAAAACAATATGCTAAAGTGTTTGAGTGGAGATGGTTGATTTTCAATAAAAATAAATTCAAATACAAATGATAAGATTACAAGTATAAGGCACAAAGAACAGGTAAAGAGAGGTAAGCACAATAAATACAAAGAATTTATGGTATTTCGGTGCCAACCTTGAACCTACATCTACTCCTCAAATCCCTACTTGAAAATTCAATCCACTAAATGAATTTCAAAGATTACACCATATCGGACACCTCCGATCCTTGCTATTCAAGCAAGAATACTTATTTTTCGGATACAAACTAACTCTCAACACTCCAATTTTAAGTTCGAATCAACCTATCCGAGTTTTGAAATCTCCCAAAACTCAGAAATCCAAATACAATATGAGAAAAATAGGATACAAAAAATTCAGTACAATATCTCCTTAAATAGACATAATAAATGCAATAGAAATATAATACTTAAGGGGAAGAAGTTTTTTCGGAACACCCTTAATGAATTCCACACTTGATTGCTGCTCGAGAGGGGTTGGTGAAGTGATTAAATGCTTCTATTTCTCTCTTTAGGACTGATAGAGTTTTTCTTGGATTTGAACTTGAATGCTTGCTTTACCTTGTGATTTTTTACTTCAAGAAAGTATTTATAGTCACCATTTACCTTTGAGAATGTCTTATAGTTGGTTTAGAGCTATTGGAAAGTATTTAATGCGCATTAAATATATCAAAAACAGACTAAAAATTAGTCGTTACGAACTCATCCAAAATGGATCATCTTAGATGGGTCATCCAACTGTGACTGAGAAGTCCTATGGGATGCCTCATTTGGTCAGATAGAAAGTTCAGCTTTTTATTTTGATCTCAGAGTCTCAAGAGTTGTCCCAGGTGGGTCGTCCCACAGCATGCCATGAGCTAAAATAAAGCCTGCCGGCTATCCAATGCAAGGAGATGACCCAGATGGGTCGTCCCATTTTGTTGCAACCCAATTTTTTATGCATTTGAGATTCGAAACTTATCAGAATACTTTCAAATACTCTCAAATGAATTCAAATCAATTTGACACTCTCAAAAAATTTCGAAAACTTCTCCAACTTACAGAAACTTCAATTTTGGCACATTTGATGAAGCTTTTCAAACTTAATCTTTTGGACTATCTGAAACATCACAAAAATATTCTCCAAAGATAAGAAACTCATTGGTAGTCTCTTCAAATAGTTTGCGACTATCAAAATTAATTTTTGGAGCAATAATCTCCTCATTTTTGATGATGATAAAATATTTGAGTGTTCATAAAATAAGTCCTTAAAGCTCAAAGAATTTGAATTTATGAAGCACTTGTAGGAATATACCAAAAATAAAAAATCATGAGATACATATTTTCAATAATTTTAATATTTCAATTCATTTTGCTGAAACTCATTTGTGAAGGTAACAGAATTTTTTTAAGGATTGTTCTTAGTCAGTTAAAATCCTCATCTTTCTTATATGAAATAGATAAAAATAACCATTTTGACTATTTTGAAAAAGATCTCCCCCTTTCTTATATAAAGAGTGTTCAATTTGTAAATTTTTTTTTATTGAAGTAGAGATGGTTCATAAAAAAATTTTATTCTTTTATTCTTTTATTTTTAATATTAAAGTAATAAATATGAAAAAAATATTTCTTTTCTTTTTTCTCATTTTGATATCAAAGCAAGGATGAAACCAAAAATTAAAAGAAAAGAATTTGAAGCATTTTGTAAAATCAAAAATGAATGTATCGAGGTATTTTGGCATTCATGCAAAAATAAAATTATCAAAAATACTAGAGAACTCAAGAAAAATAGATGTATCTGAGTAATTTTTTAAATAGTATCAAAATAAAGATAAAAATAGATGTATCAGAGTAGAAAATGGACGTATCAGAGGTGTATCAGTGCAAAATACTGTATCAGAGTAAAAAATTTAAAAAAATAATTAAATTTAAAAAATTCAGATAGACAATATACTACTTTTTCCTCCTTTTTGATATCATCAAAAAAAAAACTAAAGGGAGTAAGATTTTTCATGGTTCAATGTCAGGTATCAGAGTAATAGTGCATTCATTTAAGTATAACAGTCATTCATTCATTCATTTATCCAAGAAAAAAGAAGTGAGCCATGATAATAATCTCATTTATTAATTACAATAAAAAGAGAGATTACAAGAGTTATAATATATGTCCATGAGCATAAAGCTCTCATATATCCAATCTATAAAATACAACTAAGTAACCTAATACAAAATGATGAAATCACTGAGAATGGGCATCGAGCTCAAGATCGAGATCGATGAAATATGATCAGCCTCATTCTTGATCGAAAGGTCTGGTTCGAAAGAAAGATGTTGGAGGATGGAAAGCAATGGACTGAACAAAGGCTGGCTCACTAAATGCGGAGGGCCTAGACTGAAGCTGAGTCCTAATGACATCAAGTTGAGATAAGATCTCCCTCACTGTAAGTCAGAGCCCATCTAGATCAGTAGATACAAAGTCTCTGGAGTCTCTGATGTCTGTCCGAATTATCTCCAGAGAAGAACAAAGCTAGCTGTGGAGTCTCTCTATCTCTCGAGCTAAATCATCCAACTGAGGTGAAGTGATGGTCGAAGTGCTCGCTCCTCTCGATAGAGAAATTATAATCCATCTGATCTCCCTCTCAATATCAAAAATTCTATCACTGAACCTGAGTAGGAAGCTCTCCACACTCTCCAGTTTAGTACTCAGATCAGATAAGAGCTCCATCAGTGAAGATATGTGTGGCACGACAGAAAGGTCCGAGAAAGGATTAGAGAAAGTATTCGGTGGAGACTGGCGATACTGCTGCTGCTGCACCAACTGGAGGATCTACTGTTGGAACTGGTGAGATTGCTGAAGAAACTGATCTTGAAATCGCTGCAGCTGAATAAATAAAATGCCTGCCACTCTCTCAGCCAACAGTCCCGTGTCATCATCCCTCAAACTAAAAGATGGTATTGTATGGCTCGATGGGGGTACTCTGACTGAGGATCCTGCCTCAGACTCTGAAAAGGGGTGATCAACTGGACTCTACTTGAGCACAGGTGAAGATGGACCCTCCCCCTCAGCATGCTCCTCCTTCTCATCATCCTCCTCCTCAGCTGCAGCTGCACGGCCCTTGGCCCAATGGCCATCAACTCTAACAAATCCTATGCGCCTAAGGGAGTGGTTGTTGTAGGTGTCAGTGTGTGACAGTCTACAAATAATTTCTCCCTCAAAACTCACTCCAGACTTTCTAAAAATCATAATAAGAGCCATGCTATATAGCAAAGGAGCCTTGGATCTGTTCAAGACTTCTCTCATGGCATCGATCATCAGGAAAGGTAGGTTCAGGGAAGTCTCAGAAACAACATGATGTAACAAGCAAATATCCCTACCAGTCATCAAATCATATCTTCCTCCTCTAGAAAAGAAAATCTTAGACACTATGTGGTGGTGCAACCTCATTTTTACACTCAGATTCTTGGCTTTAATTTTCATAAAACCTTCTACATCTTCTCTTCCAAGGATAGTCCTAAGTCCAATTTTCTTTTTGGATAGCTCATCTAGACAAGTACCCTCATAAGGCATCTGAAAGAATCTTCCTAGCCTAGGTATATTTAAGATAATTTGGACTCCCTTTCACAGCAGATCTCAAAACACCATCAGAGAACACCAAATTTGAATAAAATTTCTTGACCAAATCAATATAAACTAGCTCAGACAAACTTAGGAAAAATTTTCATCCTTGCTTAATTAATTTTTCTCCAATTGAAAAACCATCATGCCTCAAAAATTTGAAATCCACATTTCTTCCCAAAGCAACCTTCCTAGCAGATAGAGGAATCTTACTTGGAGTGATCGGTGGAGATGCTTGGGTTGGCTCTTATGCTGCCTTCTTCCTCCGTTCCTCAGCCTTTAAAGATCTAACCGACTTCCTTCTCTGCGCAACCTCATTTTGGGGGCCATGTCCTAAGGAGAGGATGGAAAATGGTCAAGAGGGTGGAGAAGGATGTGGATTGAAGTAAAACTAAGAGGAAAATATGATTTTGGAGAGTTTCTCATGGATTCTGTGGGTTAGGGTTTGGAATTTGAGAAAATCAAGAGAGTGAGCCGTGAGATCAAAAAATTTGAGAAGAGTAATCTATGGTTTTAAGAGATTTTGAGGTTTGGAGAGATCTAGAAGAAGATTCCTAAATTTGGGATGAGAGGGAGAGGAAGGGATTTGGGGTTTGAGACGTCCTAAAAGCCTATTTAATGGAATAGAAAATGGGTCTGCTCATATGAAATCCATTTGTCCGATCAATTGGGACATCCCACATGGATTGTCCCATCCAGAAAAGGTTCAGACGATGAAAAAAAAATTCAAAAATAAAAAAAAAATTCAAAAAAAAATTAAAATTGATCATATTGAGTTGAGATGATCATGAGAAGTCCAGATAAATTTTGATATGATTTTTGATTAAGTATTTTAACAAAAAAAATCTGAGAAGGTATCTGAATAGCACTGATAATTTTAAATTATCTTAAAAAAATTTAAAAAAAGATAGATAGCTCTCAAAATTAAGATAATGATGTCAAAAATTTTAAATAAAATTTAAAAGTAAAATTATGATTAAAAATTAAGCAGAAGGGTCTAAGATGTCCAATTCTTTTCTAATTTTATAAAATTTATTTTTATTTAGTGCTTTGATGAAAATATCAGCTAGTTATTTTTTAGTATTTATGTATTTAAGTGTTATGTCATTATTTTGGATATGTTCTCTTATGAAATGATGCTTAATTTTAATGTATTTTGACTTAGAGTGTTGGATTGAATTTTTGATCAAATTGATGGTACTAGTATTATCACATCTTATGGGAATATTTTTAAGTTCAATACCAAAATTTACGAGTTGTTACTTAATCCACAGGATTTGAGCACAGCAACTTCCAGCTGCAATGTATTCAACCTCGATCATAGACAATACTATTGAATTTTGCTTCTTGCTAAATCAAGAGATTAAGTTTACTCCTAGAAATTGATAATTTTCACTGGTACTTTTCCTATCTAGTTTACATCTAGCAAAGTCTGCATCTGAGTAACCTATTAAGTCCATAGAAGATTATTTTGAAAATCAAAGATTTAGATTTTGTGTTCCTTTTAAGTATCTAAAAATTCTCTTAACAGTATTTAAATGAGATTCTTTAGGATTAGATTGATATCTAGCACACATGTATACACTGAACATTATATCAGGTCTACTAGTAGTAAGATATAATAAAGAGCCTATTATACCTCTATAGAGCTTTGAATCAATATTTTTACTATGCTCATTTTTTTCTAATTTATAGGAAGGGGTCATAGGTGTACTTACAATTTTTGAGCTCTCCATTCCAAATTTCTTTAATAGTTCTCTTGTGTACTTACTTTGAGTGATGGAGATCCCTTCCTTCATTTGCTTAATCTGGAGTCCGAGAAAGAAAGTAAGTTCTCCCATCATGCTCATCTCGAACTCTCCTTGCATGAGCTTGACAAACTCTTGACACAAATCTTCATTAGTAGATCCAAATATAATATCATCAACATATATCTGTATAACTAAAATTTTTTTATCTTTTTTTTTTATAAAAAGAGTAGTATCAATATTTTCTCTTGAAAAATTATTTTCTAATAAATACTTACTTAATCTTTCATACTATGCCCTAGGAGCCTGTTTTAATCTATATAATATTTTGTTTAACTTAAATATATGATCTGAAAATTTATGACTTTCAAAATCTGGAGATTATTCTACATATACTTCTTCAGCAATATAACTATTTAGAAAAGCACTCTTAATATCTATTTGAAATAATTTAAAATTTATAAAATAAGTAAAAGCAAGTAGCATTCTTATGGTTTCAAGTCTAGTAATAGGAGCAAATATTTCATCAAAATTAATTTTTTCTTATTAATTATATCTTTTAGCAACTAATCTTGCTTTATTTCTTATTATATTTCTATCTTCATCTAACTTATTCCTATATACCTATTTAGTTCTTATTATAGAGTGATTTTTAGGTCTAGTAACTAGTATCCATACATTATTTCTTTCAAATTGGTTTAGCTCTTCTTGCATAGTAATTATCCAGTTATGATCTTTTTCAGCTTTATCTATTATTTTAGGTTTTAGATATAAAATAAAAGCTACATAATTATAAACATCTCTAAGTGAGGATCTAGTTCTTACTCCTTGTGTCGGATCACCAATTATTAATTCTTTAAGGTGATTGTGGACATACTTCCATTATTTTGGAAGATTACCTGTGTCTTGAGGTTGTTCTTAAATGTTCTGATCATTGATGTTTTCATCCTCATGCTTTTCATCCAATTGATCTTTATTTTGCTTATTTGAGTCATTGAGGGTGAGTTCTTTCATTCCATCTTCTATGATACCTGTATCATCAGCATCCTTTCTCTTTCTTGATAGAAGATCATTAGTTTCATCAAAAGCTACATGAATTGACTCTTTTACTACTAGTGTTCTTTTATTAAATATGCTAAAAACTTTGCTAGAAGTGGAATAGCCAAGAAAGATAGCTTCATCTGATTTAGTATCAAATTTACCTAAGATATCTTTGTCATTATTCAAAATAAAATATCGACAACCAAAAATATGAAAATAACATATATTAAGTTTTCTATCCTTCCATAATTCATAAGATGTTTTTTTTAAAATTGATCTTATTAAGACACGATTTAGAATGTAACATGCTGTGTTAATTGCTTCTGTCCAAAAGTACTATGGGAGCTTACTTTCACATAGCATGATATGGACCATTTCTTCTAAAGTTCTATTTTTTTCTTCAACAACTCCATTTTGTTGTGGTGTTCTAGGTGCCGAAAAATTATGATCTATACCTTTTTCATCACAAAATTTTTTAAAATTTTTATTTTCAAATTCAGTACCATGGTCACTTCGAATAGAAATAATTGGTAAACCTTTTTTATTTGAAATCTTTCGACAAAACTTAAAGAAAGTTGAAAATGCTTCATCCTTAGAAGCTAAAAACAAAACTCAAGTAAAATATAAAAAATCATCAATGATTATAAAATTATATCTTTTTTCTCCTAGACTAGTTGTCCTTGTAGGATCAAATAAATCCATATGTAAGAGCTCTAAAGATTTAGAAGTTAAAATAATATTTTTGGATTTAAAAAAAACTCTTATTTATTTACCTAATTGACATGCATCCCAAATTTTGTCTTTGTCAAAATTAATTTTTGACAAACCAAAAATTAAATTTTTTTAATGATTTTAAAAAATATGTGTATACTAATATGTGCAAGCCTACAGTGCCAAAGCCAACTAATCTCATTAATTTTAGCATTCATGGCCACAAGACATTGCATATTTCGTAAGGATAGATCATCCAAATCAACTATGTATATATTGCCATGCCTATATCCAATAAATCTAATACTAACATTAGTGAGACTAGTTACAATGCACATAGATGATTCAAAACTACTTTATAACTTTTATCACATAATTGACTAATACTTAAAAGATTATGCTTAAGACCATCTATAAGTAATATATTTTCTATACAAATGGAGGGAGTGATACCAATATTATCAATATCGATGATCTTTTCTTTGCCATTATCTCCAAAGATGACCATCCTTCCATTCTTGGCTTCCAATGTGATGAATTTAGATTCATCACTAGTTATGTGTCTTGAGCATCCACTGTCAAGATACCACTTTCGTTTAGTTGCTTGGGATGCAAGACACACCTGCACACATGAAATCAACTTTTAATCTTAGGTACTCAAGCTAACTTAGGTCCTTTGGGGTTAGTCACAATGGTTTCTTTTGGAATCCATATTTTCTTAATACTTCTAGTATCAAATTTATTTGATAAATATGAATAAGCTTTATGTCTTACCTTGTTATATCTAAAACAAGTAATACTTAGCAGTTTTCTTGTAGATGCATTGACAAAAATATTTTTTCAAAACTTTTGCTTTCTTAGAGTGTTATAGTCAAGTCTGACTTTATCATATACAGCTTTTTGACTATCAATGATCATCTGAAGTTTATTTGAACTTAATGTAAATCTGTCAACTATAGGTTTTAACTTGGTTATCTCTTCTTTTAGTTTTTAATTTTTTTTTATAAGAGTTTCATTTTGACTAAAAAGTTCATCTTTTTCTTTTATTAGAGACTGATTCTTTAATTGTAATTCTTCATTTTTCTTATCAACTTCTTCTTTTTCCTTAGCTAATGTGTGGTTTCTTGATTTCAGATTTTTATTTTTTGTTTCTAATTCTTTTAGATCATTCAAAAGTTCATAAAAAGCTTCTAACACTTCATTATAAGTAAATTCATTTTAAGTTTCGGGTGTTACCTTATTTTCATATGCTATAAGGTACAGGTTGGCTTCTTCATGAGATTCTTCATCAATGATGGAGTTATTACTATCGCTCCATGTAGCCATCATGGCCTTCTTTTTCTTGAACTTCTTTTGGCCTTTCTTGAGCTGGGGGCATTCTGATCTGAAGTGGTCCGGCTTCTTGCATTCATAGCAGATGATGGGCTGTTCTTTTTTTTTTTGCTTGGCTTCCCCTTGACTGGTGGTCTTCTCTTGGTCCCTTGTCTTTTTCTTCTCATGAAGCATCTAAATTTTCTGGCAATCAGGACCAAATCCTCATCTTCCTCACTATTGTTTGATTTTTCTGTATCTTCTTCGTCTTGAGCTGTCGACTTAAGAGCTATGATTCTCTTTTTTTTGGTTTTCTCCTCAGTGTGTTGCTTCATGATCAGTTCGTGAGTCATAAGAGATCCAAACAGCTCCTCCAATGGTAGAATATTCAAATCTTTGATCTCTTGGATTGCAGTGACTTTTGCCTCCTATGATCTTGGTAAGAATCTGAGTACTTTTCTCACAAGATCACTGTTAAAATAATATTTGTTAAGACTTTTTAAACTATTTATGATAGCAGTGAAACGAATAAACATTTGAGTTATTGATTCTTCAGGTTTCATTTTAAACAGTTCATAGTTGTGTACAAGCATATTGATCTTCGATTCTTTTACTTGGTTTGTGCCTTCATGTATGACTTCTAATCTATTCCAAATCTCTTTAGCTGAGTTGTATGTGAAAATATGATTAAATTTATTAGCATTAAAAGCACAATATAAAATATTCATAGCTTTAGCATTGAGCTGAGCCATTTTCTTATCAAATTCATCCATTCACTTTTCGACTTAGGGAGAGACACACCATCAATCAATTTAGTGGGTGTGTGTGGTCCATTTACTATGACACTCCATATATCATAGTCAAGTGCTTGAATGAAAATTTTCATCCGAGCTTTGCAATAGGTGTAGTTTGATCCATTAAAAAGTAGAGGTTGGTTTGTAGATTGTCCCTCGGCTAGGGATGTGTCAAATTAGGCTGTCATAGATCTTTAGCTCTTGATGGTTAAATCAAGCAACAACTAGAGTATCGGATTCTGATACTACTTGTTGCCCAGATATGGAGCCCAAGAGGGGGTGTAAATTTAGTCTTTTTAAAATTTTAAAGATTAGTGTACTAAAATAATGTGCTAAAGTATTTGAGTGGAGAGAGTTGAATTTCAATAAAAATAAATTCAAATACAAATGATAAGATTGCAAGTATAAGGTACAAAAAATAGGTAAAGAGAGGTAAGCATAACAAATACAAATAATTTATAGTAGTTCGGTGCCAACCTTACACCTACATCCACTTTTCAAGTCTCTACTTGAGAATTCAATCTATTAAATGGATTTCATATATTACACCACGTCGGATACCTCCGACCCTTGCTATCCAAGCAAGAACACTTATTTTTCAGATATAAGCCAATCCTCAACACTCCGATTTCAGGTTCGAATCAACATATTTGAGTTTTGAAACTTCTCAAAGCTCAAAAATCTAAATACAATATGAGAAAAATAGGGTACAGAAAATTTAGCATAGTATCCCCTTAAATAGACACAATAAATACAATAGAAATACAATACTTAAGGGGAAGAAGCTTTTACTGAATATCCTTAATGAATTTTATACTTGATTACTACTGGAGAGTGGTTGGTGAAGTGATTAAATGCTTCTATTTCTCTCTTTAGGGCTGATAGAGCTTTTCTCGGATTTGAACTTGAATGCTTGCTTAACCTTGTAATTTTTCACTTCAAGAGAGCATTTATAGTCATCGTTTATCCTTGAAAATATCTTAGAGTTGGTTTAGAGCCATTGAAGAGTATTTAATGTACATTAAATGCATCAAAAATGGGCTGAAAACTAGTCATTACGAACTCGTCCAGAATGAATCATCCCACTATGACCGAAAAGTCTCATAGGATGTCTCATTTGGCTAGATAGAAAGTTCAGCTTTCTATTTTGGTTTTAGAATCTCAGGAGTCGTCCCAGATGGGTCATCCCACTACATGGGTCATCCCAATTGGATCGTCCCACTGCATGTCATGAGTCAAATTGAAGTATGCCGGCTACCCAATGCAAGGGGATGACTCAGATGGGTCGTTCTATTTTGTTGTAATCCAATTTTTCATGTATTTAAGATTCGAAACTTATCAGAATACTTTCAAATGCTCTCAAATGGATTCAAATCAATTTGACACTCTGAAAAGACTTCAAAAACTTCTCCAACTTACAGAAACTTCAATTTTGACACACTTGATGAAGCTTTTTAAATCCAATCTTTTGGACTATCTGAAATATTACAAAAATATTCTCTAAAGATAAGAAACTCATTAGTAGTCTCCTCAAATAGTTTACGATCATCAAAATTAATTCTTGGAGCAACATTGTTTCTATTTGCAAACCTTAATTTTGTGCATTCACAGTATCTCACTTGATTTGTTTGAAAAATCATCATATATTTATTTTAATTTTTGAAAAATCTAATTCATCTCCTCTCTTGGGTTGTCTAGCTGGGCAACAATATATTGTCACTAGCTGTTGGCATCAAGAAATGATGGCTTCATCTTCCTATAATTAATTTATTGCCCTTTTAAACAAATTTCTTGGGCATCCTTTAGTTCCATAATTGATCATATACTTTTGTATTTTATACAATTTTTTCACTAACAAATAAAATTAGCAAAATATGCAAATCTCTTTCTTGAAAGGTGCATAAACTCTGTGCACTTTCTCCATTCATCAGTCTATATATAAAGCCATGAGACAAGCAGTCATTGTGTAACAATCATTGTGAAAACATAATAGAATATAATCTGACCAAACTTTCAAAAAACTATCTAAATGCAAGCAGTGATTCATAGAATAGAATAAGGGGCTCAATAAATTACCTAAATCATAGGGTAGAAGTCCTTTCCAACTATATTTCTGATAGAAGATTTACCTAAATTTTAAAAATTATTGCAACCTAACATCATGAAACCAGTTTTCAAATCATAATACATTTTATAAAGTTCAAAAATAGTTAAAATCTGTGTACTTTTAAAGCACCAATGAAGCATCATAAGTGATGATGAGGGAGTCAAATTGTAAAGTTAATATAAAATAACTTTGATATTACACTTAAGGAGAGAAATTGAAGATTTAGGTTTTATGATTTTGTTGGAGCTAAGTATATAACAAATATTAGAGAAAAAGTATACAATTGATTATGTTTAGGAATTTTTAAAGCAACTTGTGAGGCTCAACCTACCACAAGAATAAGACCTAGCCTACTAGCTCAGTTTGGTATCAAAGTAGTCTACTCCCATAAGTAAACCTTGTTTGAATCGGAGAAGGAAACCAACTTTGGCTCATTCTCGACATGGTCAAAGGCTATGAAACTTATCCTTCATTTTTATATAATCCTTCCTTAACCCAAAAGGATAGTCATCCCCAACTCAAGCAACACTTTTTCTCTCTCTTTCATACTCTTTGGAATTTTTCATTGCTTTACCGCTGTCACTATACTTGCTGAGATCATAGCCAAATCTTGCTAGAGAAGAGGTAACTAGTGCATTTATGACTCCATCTCTCATACTCTCTCTTTCTCTCTCCCCCTCCCTCCTAACCTACTCTATTATGCCATTATTGTCATCCTAATTCCATCGAGAAATCATTGAGATTTACCCATATTCCATATCACCTGTTCTAGTTTCACTCACCACCTCCAACTACAATCCTTGCTAGACCTTCTCCCTTCTCTCCTAGACATCCTTTGGCCAATGTCAAAGCCTCAACAGTCGACAAGCAAGCTAAGGCTTGACATCCTATCATCGGATACCTATGTAAAAGAATGATTTCATTCTTAAGGTAGTGTTCCTCCACATTTTATTCTAGGCATACATTTTTTTTCCTTTTCTAAATTTTATTTATTTTAATTATTTGCAAATATTAGCAAGTTTTTTTTGCATAAGTATCAAAACAATCTCCAACTAGGTCATTCATAAGTTTCTGCAGAATAGGAGAGTTTGAATTGTGATGAAATAAAGGAGGTTAGCAGTCCAAGTAATAGAGGAGGTTGGATTTGCTATTTAGAAGATGATGGGTATATATAGAGAAGGTGTGGGGTAAACATATTTGCCATGGATGCTATCAAAAAGACCATGATGGTCAGGCCCTTCTTTTTCCACTTCCTTTTTTTTTTAAAGGAAAATAACTTGCTAGGACTTGAGATCATAAGAGGTGGCAGCCCAAGATTGCAAGAGGGTAAGGACATCATAAGAGAAAGAAAAGAAAATGGATGGTGCTATGGGATATACTGAGAAGCACAAGTAGGGTTAACAAGTGGTGGAAGACGAAAGAGAATGGTTTATGAAAGGCAAAAAGTAGATTAAGAGTTAATGGTGTAGCGACAATGTTAGTCATCAAAGAGGAGGAGGAGAAGGATGAGGAGGAGAGAGAGAAAGATGATGAGAAATTGGAGAAAATGATAGAAAATGGATAGGGGTAGAGAGTGTGTGTATTTATCAACATGGCATTTGAAAAATCCAAGTTCAAAATATCAATGACATCCAAGTTCAAAATATCAATGACATTTTTGTCAAGCATAAAAAATTGGTACCAACTATATAATTAAAAAAATTATATTAGAAATTAAAAAAATGAGTTTATTTTTTTAAAATTATCTATTTATCATACAAGGCGAACTTCCCTAAAAGAAAAAAAATTATATAGGGTAAGCACCGTAGAAAAAAATTAAAAATATGGACAGGCTTCTGATTTTGCCATATTTCTTCTAGTGCCCATCTTAAGTAAAGAACTTAAAATTCAAAAGCTCCTCTTATTGATGGAGTAATCAGTCTTATGATTAAAAAAAAAAAGACATTCTCTTTTCTCCTCATTTTCAAAATATAATTTTTACTGATGTATACTATATATATCTAGATAATACCACCAAGTAAATTAATCATCTAGTAAATCAATCAGTATATAGCACATGATTAGGTGATACATACTTAGCAAATTAGTCATCTAGAAATCCATTATATATCTCCAAGTAAATTAATATATAATTTTTAGAATATCATATTTTTGAGTATATACTATATAGCGTGTAGAAATTATATATAAAGCAGATCTATATTCTTGTAAAAAATATATTCTGAAAATTATGTATCATTTTACTTGAAGATGTATACTGGATCACTATTGGATATATATCAAAAGACAAAAAGTTAATGAATGTATATCATTTGGTCATATAGTATGTACTAACACATCTGATGTTCTAGAAACTATATATATATCCATTTGGTTGGAGATGTGTATTGAATTCCTAGATGACTAATTTGTTAAATATGTTTTATATGATTATATACTATATATCAGTAAATATCATATTTTAGAAATTATATATCAATTTATCTAAAGATGTATGTTGACTTGTTATATGGTTAATTTACTTGATGTGTATAATATGGATACGTAGTATGTATTAATAAAAATCATATTCTAAAATTAAAAAGGAAAAAAGATGTCATATTTCTTTTAGTTGCAGGGCTTCATTAGTAAAATCGTAAGTCTACCTGTATTTCTTTCTTTGGTAGTTGCTCCATATGATTTTTATTCCTCCAAAAGCACCATAGTTCAAGTGCTTATTTTGATTTGTGATTTCACATTACATACATATCTTTTTTTCTCTCTTACCCTTACGCATCATGTTGTACATTTCATTCTCTCCTCTCGTCCTAGCCATGTGCATTGCATGAGCTCTGAGAATATTCATCGGAACTAGAAGCTATAAAATTTTCGAGATATATTTCACATTTGGGATAGCTAGGTGTAATAAATAGAAATGGCAATGGAAGTTGATATATTGAATACCCAACCCATCCCGACTCGATTAAAACCTAGGATGGATATAGATTCTAGATAAAATATTTGAAGTGGATAGGGTCGGATACAAATAATGACATGCCTTGCCCCGAACCTAACTTGATATAGTTTTAATTTATTTTTTTTAAAATTAAAATTATTTTAAAATATTTGTATGATAAGTTTTTTATCTAATCCTATTTAATTATTTTATCTATCTGATCTGATCTGACCTGCATCATTTATTTTATGTGACTCGATTCGACTTGGGATGGGCATGGGTATAGATATAGGTACCAGATATTTAGTTATGAAAGGGGTATGGGTAGATTTATATCCCATTCGTTTCCATCCCTGCCAAGAGATAGCGTCCTGCGGAACCTCATTCTATAGCACCTGTCCTGGGTCCGGCCTGGGGGTGGACAAGGAAGAGGCCCAGCAGCCCAACTCTTGTGCAGCCCCAAGGACGAAGTGAGCGCGCCAAATGGCGGGCAAAATCCCCATTATTCAAGAATCGACTCCATCCCCTGGAAGAACCGAGCGGCACTTCCATCACCATCCAAGCCAAGGCATGGTTTTCCTCCAGCGCAGCGCTCCTCCCAACCCTCGCAAGAGGCCTGCCCCTGTCCCCGGACCCCAACCCGCCTCCTCCGACCCCCACGGCGACCGTAGCCTCCATCCCACTCCCCCCGCCACTGGCGCCGCCGCCGCCCCCAGGAGCAGCAGTGTCGGCAGCAAAGGTAAAGGCAAGGCGATCGGAGGAGGAGGAGGAGGAGGAGAGGAGGACCAGCGGCACATTGGCAACATGATCTCGCTGCTCGCCGACGCTGGATGCACCCTTTGTGTCCCTCACGACGGTCCTCCCTCCCTCCCTGCCGACCCCCACAAGATCCGCCGCCACCTTGAGAGCCGCTTCTCCTGCGAGCCCTCCCTCCGCTCCCATTTCCTCTCCGGCTTCTCCTCCTACGTCCAAAACCCACAAAACCTCCGAAGGTCCAATCTTTATTCCCTCATTCTCCCCCTCCTCCTCTCTTTTGTTTCGTTTTAATATTTACCTACTTTCCTTTCGATCCAGGGTTTTGATTCCGGCCTCCCAAGACGGCGGCCCATCAAGAGGGGAGAGCCTAGTGAGGGTTCTCCTCTTGGTGGCGCCAATCCAGCCCCCGCTCCAGCGGCTGCTCCTTGAGAAGCTCCCAGAGTACTTTGATGCTGCCGGCGCCGACCATTTGTCACTCAATGATGACGTTGCAAGGCTCATCATCAACCAATTCCGATGGCTGGATTTCCTTGTTGATGCTGAGGGCTTCTCTGAGAAGCTGATGGATGTTCTTTCCATCTCCCCTCCCCAGCTGAAGAAGGAGATCATTGGTTCCCTTCCGGAGATCATTGGCGACCAGAGCCATGGCACCGTCGTTGCTGCCCTCGAGCGAATTCTGCAGGAGGACTCGGAGGTCATTGTGCCGGTACTCGACTCCTTCTCCGATCTGAACTTGGATGACCAGTTGCAGGAGCAGGTTTCAGAGCTTTCGCTAGTTCTTTATTACTCTATCTGCTGTTCTTTTATTTCCTGGAATCTTTGGTTTTGGTTGAATTATTAGTGCTCATACCTTGCTGCTCTGGTTGTTTCACTGAATTTTATTATCTTTCTTTTTTTAAATTCTTGAAGGCTGTCACCGTTGCCATATCTTGCATTAGAACGGTTGATGGGGAGCACACGCCACATTTACTTAGGTTCCTACTACTTTCTGCAACCCCGACAAATGTTAGGAGGATAATCTCACAGATTCGTGAGCAAGTAAAATTTGTAGGAGTGGTTGATTCACGAGCTGCCCGGAACAAGAAGCTTAAGGGCAAATCGCTGGCTCATAGCACTGAGGCCTCAATCCTTGACGCTTTGAGATCAAGTCTTCGATTTAAAAATGTATTGTATCGAGCTTGTTCAATTTAGGGTTTTCTTTTGGAATATTGATTTATCAGAGCCATTCTCATTCAGTTTGAGTACAGATTCTTTGTGAGGCTATTCTGAAAGAGCTGAAGTCTATTGACCAGCCACGGGACCACAGGGTCATTGATGTCTGGTTCCTTATGCTTATATATGCGAATGGAGGCTCCCTGCAGAAGAGTGCAGCGAAAATATTCAAAAAGAAAATTGTGGAAGGTATCTTTCGTGAAGCTCTTTTTGATCAATGTATTCACGGGCACCGAGAATTAGTAAAGGTAAGGGGTTTTCTTCCCCTCTAGTTCTGTTCTCAAATTGCTTAGTACCACATAGAAATTACCTTTGATCATGCTGTTCACAAGAGGTTATCATCTGTATCTTTTGTGCATTCAGGGCTACTTTTCATCATTTCTTTCCGTAAGCGAGTACTTGTTGGGATGCAAAGAACAACAAGCAAGAGATTTTGGCATCCACCTGTACACATCACTCTTTGAAGAGTTCACTGATACTTATTCAAGACAAGAGGTTAGTATTACCATTTATGACCTCTTTCACCATTGGGTAAGTAAGGCTGGATCTATCTTGCATATCCAGAAGCCTTATATCTTAAGATTTTCTTGGACACCACAACAATAAATTTAGCAAGAAGAAATATACACACCCAATTATATATTTTACCTAATTAGTTAAAGAGAAAGGTGCTGTTTGTCTTGCACATAACTGTCCAAGATGCTGTTGATGTGGCATTATTTATTAGTTCCAACTTCAGAAAAATGAATAGATGGTTACAGATTTCTAAATTCTATTTTATGTCAATCAGGTTCTAGGTGCATTAGTCACACATATAGGTTCTGGGGTTGGTTATGAAGTTAGTTCTGCTTTGGAAACCATGATCTTGCTGACATCAAAGTACTCTGAGGAGCTGATCCCAATTTCTTCTCATATAAATGGTATTATGAATAGCTTAATTATAGCTTTATATGCAATTACTAGTACAACATGCATTCCACAGGTTAGTGTCATCATCTTTTATGATGCAGGTATCTTGGACTACTTGGAAGGATTTCATGAGGATAATCTTCACAAGGTTTTAAATCTTTCGAAATTTTTCTTTCAAAAGCATGCTTTATTTCTCCATCAGCTGATATACTACTGCTTTCCACATTGTAGGTCTATAAAGTTTTCTGTCATTTAGCATTATCTGCTCGCTCAAATGCTAACTCAGTTGGCTCTAAAATTGCAAATGAGCTTTTGATGATTGTAAGGAAGCAGGTATGGGTAAACAAAACATGATTCAGATGGCACTTTGTTCAGTTGCATTCTCTCCTGTTGGAAGCAGGAATAGTTAAATGAATTTTGCTTTACTTGTTTTTCTTGGTGTTGTTCATCATCTACATGCACAGGTTAGCAATCCAGATAATAAGTACAGAAAGATGGGAATAATTGGAACTTTAAAGATAGTTTCTACTTTGGGGGACGTAAATGCTGCAACAAATTTCTCATCTTCCCAGGTCGGCTCATGTGTTATTATGAACAAGCATCCTAGATAAATGCATCAATCCTAGAATGTGAGAATACTCTTGGCAGTGTTTGCCGTACTGGCCCATATCAGGCATACTGTACTGGTTAGTATGTCATACCGTACCGTATTGATACTGTCGTACTGGTCCATATCGTATACCGATACTATAAAAGGATGGTACTGGTAGAGGGTCCAGTACCGAGATGGCGAACCTTGACTCATGTATTTATTATTATTATTTATTTCTAGTATTAGATAGTTTTAATACTTTGTACGGATGTTTTGTTAATCTACTGTTTGATATTTTAAAGCACTCTATCAAATTGACCAACTTGACAGTACTTGTATTTTCTCTCTGGCTTTTGCCAAGTCAGCAATGCCATTGAATTTTCATAATAGGTTTTCTTTAAAATTTGAACCAAGAAATAGAAAGTTTAGATTGTAAAAATGTGGGATATGAAAGCATAGATTGCCCACCCTGTTCGGTGGAGACTTAATGTCTTAAGCCTGGATCAGTATAAGTCTCAATTGCCTCATATGACTTTTTCATTTTCTTGAATATCTTTTTTATATACATTGGCATGCATGCACACAAGCGTGAGGTGATATTTTTGAGCCTCCACATAGTACTAGATGGAACTTATCATATGAATTTGAAGTTTCCCATTTTTGATGTTCTTGTCTATGTTGCATTTGCCAGCACCTTTTATTATTTGGTTGCTTTTATCATGTAATACAAGAATCTGAAATGGACTGGAGAGGAAATATTCTATGTGATAAGGTTATTATCAACACATGAAAGGTCATGTTCTTATTTTATTTTCCTTACATTATAAGTGAAATATTCATCTGAGTGTTTCTGTTCTCCAAAATAAACCACCAGTTTCATGAACTACAGAACTCTCTGCTAAGTCTCAGTTATGACTGATGAACACTATGTACAGTAAAATTAATGTTTTTCTCCTTAAATTACAGGTACAAATAGAGCAACATACCTTGATATTATCAAGAATGCAAAATCTTCTAGATAATAAACGACTTTGGTTAGCTAATGGAAACTTCTGTAGTGCTATAGGAGGCTTTTCTTGTAATTTTGCGAACATTCTGCTTGAGGACATTGGGCATGTTTGGCATCCTCAGTCACATATATCGTCTTGAAATGATTATTGGCATTTGAATAATAAATGAGGTGAGAGCTGTTTTAAGGTGTTCAGAGGATGAGCATAATTTGGCCTTTTGAATATGTAGTGCACACTATTTTTTTCTTTTTCCATCAGAAGTTACGTAATAACCTAGGTTACCTAAAAAGGTTAGTTGGAAGGTATTATTTGGATTCCTTGGTTTTGTATAAGTATCTAGGATTTATCCAGTGCATAGCCAATGTAGGACTAAATACATGTCCGCATGGTCTTCACGTTCTCCCCTTTTAATCCTTGGCTAGGCTAAGGATTTAAATCTATTCAAATCCAATTACAAACATCATGATCAGCCCATGGCCAGTTCCAATGATTGATGCTGCAGTGTCCCCTAGTCCACATGGGCCATGAGTTGGGTTTGCTCTTTGTAACAATCGAGGATTTCACCCAAGAAGGCTAGTTGGAAGGTATTATTTGGATTCTTTCATCCTGTATAAATGTCCAAGATCTACCCAGTGCATAGCCAATGTAGGACTAAATACACACCCGTATGGTTCTTACAAGTTCTAACCAAATTTATAGAATTAATGTCTTGGAATCATGGGTTCACAGCTAATTTGCATCTTGTAAGACATTCAGAATATCATAATGTGGTCTTTATGTGACTTTGAGAGTTATCATTTTGAGAATGTCAATGGATAATATCATCCATATCCTTCTTTTTTATTTTTTCCATTGCAACCTTGTTAGTTCAATACATGTTTTTGAAACTTATACAAGAAAAGGTCATACTTTCTTCTCAATAATTCTGCACTTATTAAGTCACAATCAACTATGACACCCCTAGTTTAGTTAACTCAATCCATCTATCTCAAACAAAACTTTCAGCCATCTAATATCCCAGATAGCGAGTTGTTTGATAACTTGTGAAAGATTAAGAATCAGTGAACCAGATCAACCAGTCTCTCTCTCTCTCATATGATTCAGAATATAGTCTTATCATATTTAAGGCATATCATCATTATTTACCAAAAAAGGCATATCATCATTGAACTTAGAACTATTGCTGAACTTCCCCTGGATGTCCAATTGATGCCTGTATAGACCATCATAATGTTATACACGCTTTGTTAAGATCTGTGGGCTTGTTCCAGCAGGAAAATCATGATATTATCAGGTTTAATCATTTCTCAATCATATATCCTGGACGATGGAATTTCTGCTTTCCATTGAGAAAGAAAGAGAAAATTACAATTCTGATATTTGCACTGACAATTCTGTTGCACCTCCCGTATACAGAAATCGAATTGTGAAGAGGCTCTTGAACTGCTGCAAATGTCTTTAGACTCGTGCAAATTGGAGAGATGGCCCTTAGTCCTTCTATATGATGAACTGATTGCTTTGTTGGAGCATAGTACTCTTCAGCCGGCACTTATTGAGAGGTGTGTGAGTTTTTAACAATCTAAGTAATCTTGTCATGTCTTTTGAAGATTCCAAGAGAAAATCTCTATTTGGTTGTTTGTGAGCTTTATGGAAACATATAATAATAAAACATGATTCTTTGTAAAATAGGCTCCATCAAAACAGAAAGGAACATGTTTTTCCACGGAACTAACTTTGTGAGTCTTATGGCCTCTCTGCTTTTCCAAAATATGCTTATGAAAAGCAACCACACTTGTATTTTCAAAAACTCTTTTAAGATTTTATTCAAACCTGTTTTAGTGAAACCACACAGCAAAATGTTTCTGTTTCTGTGATGATTTGCCTGGTTGTTCTTTTACGAGTTCTGGATGTGATTTAGAAGGATAACTTACATTGATAATTTTTGTCCTTCAGGATTGGCAAGCATGTTGGGGAGTTTGAGTCACTGTTTCTGGCTGATCTTGAGGGAGGCCAGTTACCGTTGAAGGACTTATCCAATGATATAGAAGGCTGGTTACTGGGACTTGCACTATAATTTGCTACGGCACTAAGCATTAGCAACTGCTATATATTCTGATTAGTGGGAGCAAGAGGCTTAACTTATAATGGACCTTTTTCTGTTTCAGGATACTTGTGGATGAATTTGGATGGGGATCTATCTCCTTTATGCCTGAATATCTTGTCATTGCTTTCCTCTTCCTTGCAACAGTAATGATTTACCTTCATGATTGTATGATTTTCTTCATCAGTAGTGTAGCTTTAATTGTATCCCGCAATTCAGAACAGATCTCTCACTAGCATTGATAATTGTTGGTTTCAGATGTTCATCCTCTTTGCAAATTCTTCCTTGTCAGTTTTCATTATTATCCACTGTAAGTAATGATTTCTTTGACCTCGATATAAGGTTTTTACACTTTGAATGGTTGAAAAAAAACTTGAACTCTTTGTTTCCCTCTCCGTGCAAAGATTGAAAGGTTGACAAATCAAGGATCTCTTGGTGGTATTGATGCACTTCTTGGTTGTCCTTTGCATCTTCCTTCTCCTAAGGTAAGATGCATGGTGCTCTCACCAGATAATCATCTTTTCCTCGAGTTATTTTGGTTATCACTGTCATAATTTTAAGGATTGAAAGATGTTGTTGACTTCATAAGAGTATTGGATCGTTTGTAGATTGAAAATACCTACATTGTAAGATCAATTTGAAAGATACACAGAGACCCAATCAACAACACCTATTCCACATATTTTTGTTTTTTCCCAAGAAGAAAGGTGGAAAACCCCATCAATTGATTTCATGAAAATTGAAATGATATTTATGGTTGGCTTATGGATGCTAGTTTGCAAATGATTCCCATCCAACCTTCATATTCTGTGAAAATTGCTCCAAATCGCTTTGTGCAACTTCTTACTGGATTGAGCTATGGGTTTCACCAAAAGAAAGGATAGCGTTTCAAGGTAGAGCATAACGTCTCCAACTACAGATTGTGTTGTGGTGTTGCTTTCAAGTTTCAACTACACGAGTGTAGATATTGTGCTTGTCCATCTATTCCCTCCCCTGGCTCCAAAATTTTCCTCCTCTTTTCATTAGATGCTTTCTTGCTATAAGAAACTTATCATTTTATGAGTAAAAAACAAAGTGAGATAAGATAATGGAACTATGGCTCACATTTTAGCTCATCTGGTTAATTCAGGTCATTTGTTATTCACTTTCTTATCCTTTCTTTTCAGCAAGCTCCCATGAAATGGTTTGATTGCACCCACTAGCATTTTACATCTCACATGAATTTATGCACATATGATTTGTTTTCTTCTTTTCTGCTATATCTTAATCTACATGCTTGATTCCTTTTTTTGTTTTTGTTGCTAGCCATTATTTCCTTATTTTTGTTTAAAGAAGTTAATGGAGCAATACCAATGCTTTATAAGTTTTGATACATGCAAGGAAACCCTTTTTGAGCCCCTTACAAGTTGTGTTCATACTAAATTCTATCTTGTCTGCACTATCCAAAACTAAGCCTATTAAAAGATCTAGTTAATAATTCACATGGATGTCTTAATCCAATGCTTAAACATGCAACAAGACCATCAAAATATCAAATATTATTAAAATATCTAGTTAATAATTCGCATCAATGGCTTAATCCAATGCTTAAACATGCAACAAGACCATCAAAATATCAAATACTACATTTGATTTGTGGGAAAGATAGAATAAACCCATAAATATGATATTGAAACTATAGTGAAATTGGACCTTATCGGTCACAAAGTAGTTACCTCCTCCTCAAAAGCTAGTTACTTTCAAGAAAGTTAATAACTACCATTAAGGAAACCCTAGGTCAACCAAAGCTATTTTTTGTGGTGATCTCATGTCAAATAGCCAATGCCAAATGTATAATAACTTTTGATGCAGTCAAGAAATTGGATCATGGAGAAAATTTTCTATCATTATGATCATGGTGCTCATCCAATTGCTAGTAGCGTTAACAGAACATATTGGAGCATCAATGTTATTTGGCATTCCACGATTGATCATCTATTGAGTTTATCTTTGTTTAAAGATACCAGGTTACATGGCTCTTTTTTTTATTTGTTTACTTAGTTCCAAGTGAAGGTAGGCTATAAATGTAGTGTAGGAAATAACTAAAAGGATAGACTTGAGTCATGAGTTGTAAGGTATGAGTTTGTGTTTTGGAGAAAGAAAGTTTATCTCTTTTCTCTACTCTCTTCCCTCTTCTCTCCGATGCCTTCTTTTCCTTCCCCTTCTCTCTTTTCCCTTTCTATTCTTCCCTTGCTTCATCTAGTCCTCTATGTTAATCAGTTGAAATCTGAAACATATACTAAAACTAGATTATTGGTCAACACCAACCTTTCTGCTTCAATCCTAAAACCTGAAGAAAGTTCTTCCTGACATCAATACTAAGGCCTAGGATGCTTCCCTTTTCCCTTCAATCTACAAAACTGATCCCTTCTATGTTGGTTGCTGTGATAAAACAGTAAGGAACAAATATGTGTTCCCTAACCTATCTCATCCCCTAGGCCGTTCTATGCATAAACAGCTCATTCCCTAAGTTGCTACATCAACTGTACTTTTTGTTCTAATCAATGAGTGAATAGACAATTCTTTTGAGGAAGGACCAACAAACTTGTAACTTTGGCTGGAATGCAATCTCAGCATTTTTTTAATGTTCACCTTAAGGACTTAGGTCCTGCTGAAACTATATGATACCATTGCTATTGTACTGTTCTGACAAGAAAATGGAACCCGGGATAGTTGCTGGACATTCCGTTAATGGGCTACAATGTTTTACCTATCCTAGTTGAAATCGATCAAGGCTGATCTATACTGAGGCTGGTTTTATGGATACCAAGTATCAACCAACTAGCTTGATGGATCGTGTGTTTGTGTGTGTGTGTGAGAGAGAGAGAGAGAGAGAGAGAGTGATGGGAGGCCATGCTCTCTTTCTGTTTGGCTGAGTCAATGGGGTAGTGCAGATAGAGATCAAGAAAGCAAGAGGGAAAGAGAGAAAGGGAGAGAAAGGAAGGAGAAGAGAGTTAAGAATTGAACAAACAAAAAAATATTTACTCAAATACTCATTTAGGGCAAAAATAGTTACGAGAAAATAGAACAAAAAAGGTTTTGGCATCCTAGTACTATTCTAGAATGCCAGACCATTCCAAGAGTCAGGATGGTAGTGCTTTGGTACTATATTGACTTGAGACAAAATTGTTATAAGGCTCAGTACCAATATTTTAAACCTTGGTCCATCTTAACACCTACTATTCAATATTTGATCGTGGTTAGGTGGTTGAGGTTTTACTGACCTTTCGATAAGATGTTCCATTATGCACATGTAATGTCTAAGTGAATCCTTAAGTGAGAAGCAAAAGAAAAAGCCTTATGTTCATGAATATCATATTGTATAATTTAGTTGTGGGGATAAGATAACGATGCTTGACTTGCCAAAAATCATTTGCTGTACTACTTGTAGAAGGCTAAGAAAGCCTCTATTGAACTCTAAGAACTACATATTGTCGGCTCTCAGCTCTTACTTTCCAATACTGGAAGCGGATGTAGATGCAGGGAAGCAGATATTTTAAGAACAATTGAAGTGAGAAAAAACTTTGGAAAAGGGTGCAGGTTCAAGATTCTAGAAAATTTTGAAGGGGATGCATTACACTAGGACCAGGTAGAAGATTCTAGTTAGCCAATAAGTCTCAAGTGCCAAATTTTCATGCACTACTAAATTTAGGTGCAGGAAAGTCTCGATAGAAGACCTAGACTACTAGATAGTTGATTGGTAGGATAGGAACTTGCCTTGCTGGTAATGCTTTGTCTCCTTTCCTTTTTTCTTAATAGAAGGGCTTGTGGGCAAATGAGCTGCACAATGGGGTAGCCCTCTGCCAAGTATCCCTAACCCCCCAAATCCTGGCGAAGGTGGGATTCAATCCCAGGTCATTTGGTCCTGTTGTCAAGGACCTTATTGGCTTGATAAGCTGGCACCTTTTGGTCATGCATTTCAAGTTCATTCCATCCGGAGGAAATCTCCTATTTTTTTTAGGACTTGGATTGATGTAGATTGAAGAGTCAAAAGACTGTCTGATATAGAGAGCTGTAATATCTCCAGGACATAAGCTGAAAAGCCAAGAAATTATTCCACAGAAAAGCCAAAAATGTTATATGCAACAATGTTGCAAATGACAGTAATGCCAACACGTCCTTATGTCCCCAAGTTATATTTTTCTTTTTTCTTTTTTTTTTTAAAGGGAATGTGCCCTAAAATTTTCAAATATAAAAGTTAAGAACTACATCAAGTGATAACAGATGCTTGAACCATAATTTTACCCCCTAATATTACATGGATTTTGCATCATACCTCGCATTTTTGTATTCTGAATTTGAAGCACATTCCTGACACTTGCACATAAAATGCTTCTCATTGATGATTTTTGACAGCAAATGCGCAGATAAAGGTTAACCTGCTAAAATCTGCAGTTGTCATCCTACACATAGTGCTTCCTATTAGTACTTGATTATTGTTGGTTAGGTTTAATATTTGTTGTAATTGCTGTCCTCTATCCAGAAATATGAATTTTGTGCCATTCATTGCTGGCATACATTTAAAATTTTTGAGACATATGGGCACATTTTGAAATGATTAAAACTGTTGTTTGAGTTCATGCATTTGGTTTGCATATTGGCAATTTTGGCAGTATCTGGTTGGACCTCATTGGAAGAAGCTGACAGGAAAGCAGAAAAAGATAGTGTGCTTATCACTTTATTATGCCATCAATTGGATGAGGGAGTTGGTATGCTTCACTTCAATAGCATCATCATTTTCTAGCATATCATGTTTTTGCATTAATATGCCATTTCTATTTGTAGCTTAGTGCCTTTAGCACACAAGTTGCTGGTAGAGTTGACTGTATAACACAGGCTACAAAGGATGAGACATTGGCCAAGCTATTGAAGCGTTTAAGAAACCTGGTGTGAGTATTGGTGTTCAACTGATGTCATTTGGTTTCATTTTAAGCAAGCACCTAATCTTCAGTTTCTTGTGGAAATGCCTATATGATGCTGACCATAGAGCCACTTTTGAAAGTAGAGCCTATAAAATCTTTACTGGTAGAGGATTGATGGCTTAACTCTGAACCATCTAGTTTATCATTTCTAATGTCATGCCTATGATGTTCTATGCCATAAGGAATGTTTAATTTTGATATTTTCTTTTCAGAGAAGCCATACCTAATGTGGAGGTTGGGATTCATGAAACTCTGAAACAAACCGGCACACCTCTTATATCATAGTGCTGATTGCTATTCTTTCAGTGCTAGATAAAATATTACAAGAGTTTTGCTCGGCAAAGAAACTGGGCCAGTTACACTCGAAGTGCCTATAGAGTTAGGAATATCAAGTTACTGTTGAACCCTATATTTGAGAGGGAAGGATGCAATACCGAACCCTATATATGAGATTGTAGTCTCTATCAACCTGGGGTTTGCATTTCTTTTCATTTATTTATTAGAATTATTGGTGTCTAAAAATCAGTTTGAGAGCCAATCACAATCTCAATTAAATATAGGTGAGTTAAAGTGTAATTGGATAATCTGGAAATGAGACTGGGAAGTCCATTTGTCACTAACTATGATTTTTTTTTTCATTTCTCGAGATTATGCAAAATTTATTTTCAGGCCCCTGGTGGAAGTATTCAGATCATTGCAGCAGTGGTGCAATGTGGTTTCAGACTGTCAAGGTAATTAAGGTTTTGGGAAGCTGTAGGGCTTTTCACCTATAATGTAGGCGAACTTTATGAATAGAATTATTGAGTTTGCAGATATAATGATGAAAAAGGTTAGTAATATTAGTCCACCAAATAACAAACCAATGGAGCTAGCATTACAAGGTGACCAAAAATTACAACCGTATTAAAGTTGCTGGAAATGATATTAGAAATGGAAGAGGGACAATGGTGATAACTGATAATATTTTGGAAATATAGAAAGTGAATGAAAAACAAATAGCAATTCACCATTAGTGGAGGTAACAATTAAGTTTTCATACATAAAACGAGCATGTTTGGAGTAAGGTTGTGGCTAAGCCTCAACGTCGTGGTCTTGGCTTGAATTGCAATGTTGAGGCTCAAGCTTGACCCAGGCCAGGGCTTGTTGGAGCCTCTAAACCGAGCCCGAGCCTGGTTAATCTGGCTCATTGTATTATAAATTAAGTGATATTGATGTGATGATACTTTGATATAGTTATATATACTACTTTTGCTGTCTGCAGTATCTTAGTTTCTGACTTCTTGCATCTCTTAACACGTTTTAATGAATAGGGATGCATTATTCAATATCTACAAAAGAGCCATTTATATGTTATAACTTACACAGATACATAATATCATAAATTGATACCTCATGACTATCGGGCTTAATAGCCAGCCAACCCAACTTAATTACCAAACACCTATGTTACATGGTCTCAGGCTCATGTGTTGGGTATTAGTGTCTGTCTAGGCATCAGATCCTTTCAATATATATGAATTTCTTCTTAAATAGACTTATCCAAGTTTCATGCCATGTACATTGATAGCAAGGGTTTGGACATATGAATGAGGCAAGATGTCAAAACCTTAAATCAATAGCAAGTTAAAGAGAAATTGTTGTTTAGTGACGTTGAGTGGTAGCAAATTCATCAGAATTCTGATTTCCTAAAAGAAAAGAGTTACTGAAATGTGAAGGCAATTAGGCTATGTGGGATATAACATTCTACATGGGCTGGTGTTTATGGGTGTGCAGATTGAATGTGAACGATTAGTTAGTCAAAGTGCAGCTAAGCAAGGTGATATAATTTCAAGAGAGAGTAAATATTAAGGAAAGTGCAAGTGAAACTAGAAATGCAAAGATATATGTCTCAACATGACCTGAACCCACCCAACCTACCCATTTCCAACCCTAGTTATGAAGCATGGGCTTTCCATTTCAAGTCTATATGAAAATGTTAGCTTTCAGGCTCTATCATCTTAAAGTTAACTAGATGGATTTGCCAAAGATATTCCTTTTTGAGTGGCTGATTGGTGCATATAGTGTATGGCATGTGGCTTGCTGTCTATATATTTTCTATCTTATCAATCATGTGATGGTTCCATTTATTTTTATTTACATGTATATCAAGATGACTGTAACACATTAGCATACCATTTGCCTACAAATTTATAGTTTCTACAGATAAATTAATTATTTATATTTATTTCCTAGGATTTCAAATGAGTTTTGATGAGCTTTTTACTATAGAAAAATAACATGATAAAATTAGAGAAGTTGTTTTATCATCTTCATGTGTCCATAATTGCCAATTCCACACTATAAAGGTCAATGGAACCACAAAATAGTCACATAGGCCCCGAGCATGAAATAAGATGTCTCTTGCTATGTAAGCTTATTACTAATCAGTCCTTAACTGTAGGTGTTGACCTGAATTAAAACATTCTCATCTTCTAGATGTATTCAGTCTCGTGTCATTATTTTGCCAATATGTCAATCATGGTACTTGTGAAAATCTGATTGAACTAGTCTGCTTCATGCAGTTTAATGGAGGGCTTACTGAATGCTTCCCTCAAGTCTTTCCCTCTATCTTTACCTGAACTCCACTATTTCATGGTGAATTATGGATCACCTCTTTTAAGCAAGCATGATCATTCCAAGCAACAGGAAAAGAGAAGTGCAGAAAGCACTTCTCCAAACAAGAGAAAACGAAAAAAAGATTTAGCCTCAGAAAAGCTGGATCCCAATGGAAAGCTCAAGCAGCCAACAATAATGGATGCACTGAAAAGAGCAGGTGCAGTTATAAGTCAAGATGCCTTAAATGGGAGTTCCCCAGGACCATCATCTAAGGTGAAAATATGCTGTGATCATGAGGCCATGGATTCTAATGAATTTGGGCTTGTAGATATATCAGCAGCACCATTGACTTTGGAATCACAACGATTCAAATTCAGACCTCTACATGTTGGCTGTCTGTCTATGTTAACCTTCTCTGAGGTAAGAATACCTGGTGATAGTTTTAAAGCCATATTCCACTTATATCATGACTGGTAGTTTAGAACCGTCCACATGGAAGATTACCTTGTTTTTTTACTCTTTTTTCATCTTAATGTTAATGTATGATTGCATATATGCTTGTTTGCTGACACCTGTAAATAAGGATATGTTTGTGCGTACCAGTAAGATATAGGTCTTTGGCATGATATATTCCTGAAACTTGAATAAGGCAAGGCATGGGATATATATTTCTATTTATATAGTGTGTTGCCTAGAAATGTGGCGAACCAAGAAGAGGGGGGTGGGGGGGGGGGGGTTGAATTAGGTTCGTTAAAAAAAATCGAGTAAATTCTGAAATCTAAACAAGTGCATGCTTCAATTTAATTTAAGTTATGTATTTGAGATGTGTAAAATGCAAATAGCAGCAAAATCAATATATGATTGAGAATTTGCAAGAATTAAATTAAAGCTAAGTAAGAATTAAGAGCATGTCAGACAAGAGAGCAAAGGTACAATACAAATGCAAAAATATTTATAGTGGTTCGATGCAACTTCGCACCTATATCAATTTTCCAAAGAGTTCTTGGGAATTCCACTATAATCTCCTTGATTACAATGCATTTGTTTTTTACCCGGGCTCGCAAACAAACTCAATTGATTTTCTGGGATCACCAACCAAAACTTTACGCAATTGTTTTCTCGGGGTCACATTTAAACCCAGTTGGTTTTATGGGCTAACCAACTAAAACCTATAAGATCAAATTCCGAGCTTGGATGGGCCTAAACCCCAAGTTTCTTTCTTCGAAAGAAACTTGTAAAGAAAAGCAAAATACAAGTAAAAGATATTCAGCTCAAAATAAAATAGAAAAATAGAACTCTTGTATGCATGAAGAAGAGGTTGAATGATTGCTCTTTGATGCTTTGTTTTCTCTTTTTTGAAGCTTAAGAGGTTGAGCTTGTAGTTGAATAAGATTGATCTTGAATTGCTCTCTGAGATCTGTGTTGATTCCTTTCTTTTTTCTTTTCGAAGATATTCAATGTGGCTCCCTCTATTTTGAAGTTTTTTTCTTTTAATTCTCCAAAAATTTTCTTTCTAAATATTTTTCTGGCCTTTAATAAACTTGGAGTAGGCTAGAGAAAATGTTTTTGACCATTGGAAGCTTTGGATTCGTCGTTGGAGTGGAGAAATGATCGTTAAAATAATTGCAGAAAACTAGCCATTGAGCTTATCCCGTGCTTGGGGTCGACTCCAATTCCTCAGGGGCCGACTCCATTTGCTCTGGAGTCAACTCTAATTTTCAGGAGTCGACTCCATCAGGGATTCTGAAAAAATAGTTTTCTGTCTACGTCTGTTGCTCAGCAGGGATCGACCCATGGGTCATCCTTTGGCACAGGGATCGTCCCATGGGACGTCCCCTCTGCATGCCAGCTCCACTTTAGCGTATCGGGATCGACTCCTTGATCTTGGGGTCGACTCCTGATTTGTTTGAAACTTAAAAACTTATCTTTTCAGTCCGTTTCAGTGCAGGAGTCGACTCCTAGCCTCCTGGAATCGACTCCACTAAGTTTGAAATTTGAAAATTCTCCTTTGAAGTCCTTGACCTAGTTTTTTTTGAGGGGATTTCTTTTATGGATATTTACTTCATTTTCAATACTTGAAAAGCCCTATATTCAATCTTGAAATACATGATTAGATTCATAATTTCTCAAAGTTTGGTAATCATCAAAATCAATTATAAGGTTAACAATCTCCTTCTTTTTGATGATGACAAAACTTATATGCATTATGAAGAACAATAGAAAGAGAAAATGAGAGAGATAGAGATAGGCTGTGTAAAGAAAATGATTGTATTATTTCTCATGTTACAAGAGACTATATATAGAGCAATAAAGGTCTAGATACAATAAACCATCTAGATACAATGAACCATATAATAGAGGTCTAGATACAATGAATCATATAATAGAGGTTTAGATACAATGAACTGTCTAGATACGGTGAATCATATAATAAGGAAAAGTCTAATTAGGAAAAGACAGAAATAGAAGAACTATAAACATAAAGAAATAATAGGGAATTACATTCTAACACTTTCCCTTAAGTTGGGAAGCATAGATATCCAATATTCCCAGCTTGTCATGTAACAGAGAAAACCTGCTATCTTCCAAAGGCTTAGCAAACACATCAGCCACCTATTCTTCAGAATGAGTGTACAGAGTACATATTTGTTTGCTTGTGATTTGATCTCTGATAAAGTGAAAATCAACCTCTATGTGTTTTGTCCTTTCATGAAATACGGGGTTGTTAGCAATGAAAATAGCTACTTGATTATCATAATACATAGGAATGGATTTATCATACTGAAAACCAAACTCTGTCATCAAGGAACGCACCCAGATTAACTCATAAGCAGCATGAGCCATAACTCGATATTCTGCTTCTGCACTAAATCTAGCCACCACATTTTGCTTTTTACTTCTTTAAGTCATAAGATTTTCTCCAATAAATATACAATAACTAGAAGTTGATCGTCTGTCTATTTTCGAACCAGCATAATCGGCATCAGAATAACCAACTATATTAGTATTGCTATTCTTTTTGTAAAACAGTCCAAGTTCGGGAGCCTTTTTGATGGACCTGAGAATGCCACATGCAGCCTCCCAATGGCACTTCTTGGGCTTGTTCATAAACTGACTGACAACACTAACTGTAAATAAAATATTAGGTCGGATAAGTGTTAAGTAAATAAGCTTACCAACCAATCTTTTGTACGCAGTCTTGTTTGATAACTCTTTGGAATCCTCTTTCCAGAGCACTCCTGTTTGGTCTAGAGGAACATTTGCTGATCGAGCACCAAGCATGCTCGTCTCTTGTAGCATATCAAGAGTATACTTTCTCTGAGAAAGTACAAGTCCTTGATGATTTCGAGCCACCTCTATTCCAAAGAAGTACCTCAATCGACCTAAGTCTTTACTAGCAAAATGTTGCTTCAAGTGCCTTTTAGTTATCTCTATGCCAGCTTGGTCATTGTCTGAGATAATAATGTCATCTACATAGACAACTCAGATGACCACTCCAATGAAAGTATGCATAATGAACACCGAATGGTCCACATGAGTTCTGATAAAGCCAAATTGACAAATAATCTAACAATTCTGAAATCAAGCCCTCGGCCTTTGCTTCAACCCATATATTGCTTTCTTCAGGCGACATACTCTAAAACTATCCCTCTGAGCAACAAACACCGAAGGTTGCTTCATATACACCGTCTCTTCAAGATCCTTATAGAAGAAGGTATTTTTCACATCAAGTTGATATAGCGGCCAATCTATATTGACAGCAACAACAATCAAAATTCGGATGGAGCTGAGATGTCCCACAGAAGAGAATGTCTCAAAATCATCAACATCATACGTCGGAAAATATCTTTTTGCAACCAATCGTGTCTTAAGTCTTTCAATGGTGCCATCAGGTAGATATTTGATGGAGAAAACCCAACGACATCCAACAACCTTACAATTAACTGGTGGAGAAACCAACTCCCAAGTGCCTCTGCTCTCTAAGGCAGACATTTCCTCTTGCGTTGCTTGTCACCAACCAAGGTGAGATAGTGCCTTTGCATTCTTGAGAATAGAAATAGAAGAAAAGGCCAAGAAAAACTATCGAAAGGCAAGACTAAGGTGATCCAAAGAAACAAATGAAGCAATAGAATATTGAGTAGAAGAATGTTTACCTTTCCGTATGGCAATGGAAAGATGCAAATCTGATGCAGATGGTGAAGATATTGGATCGCTTTCCGAGGGTGAAGATGGTGGTGGTGGAAGTGCTGGGATCTGATTCCGTGGACGTCGAGTATATATCTTTAGGGGTGGTGGAGAAATAGCAGCAGGCATAACAGCGGGCTTTTTTGAAGTGGAAGGAAACATCGGAGTAGGGATAGGTGTTGGTGGAACTAGTAACTCACTAGACAAAAATTCTCCTTCAGATGAAAAATAAGGCTGCTCCTCAAGGAATGTGACATCAGTACTGATAAATACCTTGTGACTCACAGGATCAAAACATTTGTACCCCTTTTGGTTTCTGACGTAGTCAAGAAAAACACATTTGATGGCTCTAGGAGATAATTTGTCCAAGCCCGATCGGAGGTCATGGATAAAAACTACACATCCAAATATACGAGGAGATAAAGAAAATAATGGATGATGTGGATATAAAAATTGGATGGGAATTTTATCTTGGAGTATTGAAGATGGCATGCGGTTAATAAAAAAGTAAGCAGTCAAAACAGCATCTCCCCAATATGTTTTAGGTACATACATATGAAAAAGAATGGTGCAAGCAATGTTAAGAACATGACGATTTTTGCGCTCAGCTATCTCATTTTGTTGAGAGGTGTACGTACAAGAAGTTTGATGTTGAATCTAATTTGAGGCACAAAAAGCATTTAACTCCTGCTGGACAAATTCTAGAGCATTGTCAGTGTGAATAGAACAAATATCAGTAGAAAACTGTCTTTAGTTTCTTATGAAAATTTTTGAAGATAGACAAGACCTTAGATCGTTCCTTTAATAGAAACACCCAGATGGTATGAGAAAAATCATCAATAAAAGTCACAAAATATCTACGACTAATATGACTCGACTCTGAAGGATCCCAAATATCAGAGTGAACCAACTCAAATAATTTTGTACTAGTTTTATTGACTCTCCTTGGAAACATTGACCTGTGGTGTTTTCCAAACTGACAAGCCTCATAATTTGATAGGACCGATGACTGACTAAAAGGAACAATTGATGCAGTTTTTGGAGAGATGGATACCCAAGCCTATAATGCCATTGCTAAGGACATACCACAGAAGAAAGAACTTTCGATCTTGGAACATTCAGGTAATACAGACCATCAGCACTTTTATGGCCCCAATTAATCTTCTTCCTCGTCAAGAGATCCTGAAAAACATAATAAGAAGGATGGAAGGTGACTGAACAGTTTATAAAGACTTTGTAAGAGAACTGACTAACAAAAGATTTAATGAAAGTTTAGGTACATAAAGAATTGAGGAAAGTGACAAAGAGAAAGTGGGTTATATAGAACCACAACCAGATACTGATGATTGTCTGCTATCAGCTAGAAAGACGGGAGGATGATTTTTTGAAATAGAAAATAAAGACGAGAACAGTCTAGAGTCACCTGACATATGTGATGTAGCACCTGAGTTAATGACCCAAGAGGAAGGCGTAGATGCAGTAGCAGGCAAGAGAGCAGTACTAATTGAGGCAAAGGATGTTACGGAAGGAGTCGAGGAAGAAGCAGAAGACAGTTAAGTCATCTGGCAGAACAATTGCTCCAAGTCCATCCGAGAAATAGTCAAAGTATCGGAAGTAACTTTGGTAGATGCAACAGTAGTCTCAGCTCCCCCTGACTCTGGAGTAATAACTTGGTTAGATCAATCGGGCTTATCATGTTTCTCCTAGCATTTCTCCTCCATGTGATTAGTGCGGCCATAGTAAGTACATTTTCGTCCATTGAAATTAGTCCCATGACCATGATTTCCTCCTTGGCCACATCCACGATCACGGTCGGATGAGGAATTGTGACCACGACTACCAGCAACAAGTGTCGAAGATTCAACAAAAGTAGTTTTAGATTTTAAAAGTGGAGCAGGAACTCATTGAAGACGAGACAAAACAGAATATAGGGGAGGCAAGGAGTCACCACCAAGAATTTGATTACGGACAGGAGCATACTCAAGAGAAAGGGCAGCTTAAAACTAAATCACTTAGAACTCCTCACGTTGCTGTTTCATTACACTTTTGTAGCTAATGGCTGATAGATATTGAGCTCGTCTCAGAGCCCTTTGAACTTGGCATGAAAGTAGGCCAAGGATCCACCAGTATAGCATAGGGAAAATAGTAGCTGAGACAACTCAAATACGCTAGATAGATTTTTGGCATGAGAATACATCTCCTTAAGAGCATCCCAAATTTCTTTAGAAGTGTTTACACCACATTAGCACTAATATCCGACTCCATACTGTTCAGCAATCAAGTGTAAATACATAAGTCTTTCTTGAGCCAATCTTTGTACTTCACATCATTAGAAGAAAATGGATCATCAATCAGAATGTGGAGCTTGCCATATGCACTAACAAACTTTTTGAATGCTTGAGCTCATATAAGATTGTATTTTCCATTAAGTTTAATGGTAGTAAGACCTTGCAGATGTGAGGGAGGCAGAGATCCAACAGTTGAAGGCATTGTTGTAGTATCAGCCATCAAATTAGTACGAAGGCAGGCAGTCAATGTGGTAGATTTGGTAGTCCAGAATCACCACATATAGGCAGGCACAGAAGGCACTTAAACTAATGGCAAGCCGTAGAACATGTTTATGTGGTGAGTTGCAAACTGATCCCAGTAGATCGGAAAAGGAGAAAGAAGCGACGCTTCCCTTTTAACATCGCTTAGTAGAGGAAGTCCTTCTGTTTAGATTAGCACAAAAAAAAAGAGAAGAACAAGAAAGGAGAGGAAAGAGAGAGGAGAGGTTGATGTACGAGTAGAGAAGGTGATAGGAGAAGAGATGGTGGTAGATCTTATCTAGAGAACCCTAGGCTCTGATACCATGTAAAGAACAATAGAAAGAGGAGAGAGATAGAGATAGGCTGTGTAAAGAAAATGATTGTATTATTTCTCATGTTATAAGAGACTCTATATATAGAGCAATAGAGGTCCAGATACAATGAACCATATAATAGAGGTCTAGCTATAATGAATCATATAATAGAGGTCTAGATACAATGAACCGTCTAGTTACAATGAACCATATAATAAGGGAAAGTCTAATTAGAAAAAGACAGAAATCGAAGAACTATTAACATAAAGAAATAATAGAAAATAACATTCTAACATAATAATAAAAATAATGTGTTTCAATTAAATCATGAAGTGATAAAAATAACTATATAGGAGCATAAACTTCATGAAATTCATATTCCAATATATCAATCATTTTGAGACTTTCTTAAGCATGACCAACTCAAGCATTTTAAGAGCATTTCCAACATGTTAGGCATATACTTCAAGCATGATCAACTCAAGCATTTTAAGAGCATTTCCAACATTTTAGGCATATACTCAACATCTACGTATTCTTTCCATTTTTGACAACATCAAACAGCACAAGGGAAGGATCTAAAAACATCAAAGTATAAATACATTCAAATTACATAATTTGATCTGCCCCTCTTTTTGAATTTAATTTGAACTTAGATTTCAAATTCAGATTGAGATTTCTCCTCTTTTTGCTTGAGACCTTTCATCAAATTTAGATTGAATATTTTTCTCTCTTTTTGAAACAATGGAAATTTAGAGACTTTCCTCTCCCTTTTTGAATGATTTAGATGAAAAGTGCTTTAAAGATCCAAGAGATAGAATTTTTCAATGTTAAGGATTTTGAATATTGAATATATTTAGTTTTTCCAAGCTCATCTCTTCCTTTCAAATTCAAATGAACCATTTGTGAGATAGAAAGTTTCAGAATTTCAAAAACAATGAGTCATAACATTTCGATATCGATTGTTTAAAAGAAAAATGAATCAATAAAATTTGGATCAAAATGACAAATATTTGGAATTGATACCAATAGGTTATTCAAGACAAAGTCATTTTGAATTCATATCATTAGATCATGCAAAATTTTGATCATCCTCTTAGGAAATACCATTTAATTAAGTTCAAAGAGGCATGAAACTCTTGATTTTGTCTCAAATTAGTTCAAAAATCGAGCTATGCAAAGCCAGATTTGAGACAATGTGGTCATTCCTTTTTGCCAAATAGTAAATCAATAGGATGCAAGGCAATAGAAGGTAGTTTGATGCCAATTGAAGACTAAGAGAATCAATTTTTGAAGTTCATATCTTGAAACAAGCAATTGTGGCAATGCATTTTTCAGACTTCAGCTTGAAACTACAATGTTTTCAAGTGATTTTATAAATTTTCATAGAATGCTTAACCTGAAAACTTGTGCCAAATTCAGATTCAGAGGTATGTTTCAAAATCATTTCTTAAGAATTATTTATGCTAGTAAAACATGAGGATAAGTTTCAAATTCAATTTAACTTCAACTGGTGGTCAAAAAATAATTGGACAAAGCAATTCTCAAATGCATAACAAAAAGAGTGATTTTTTTGAAACCAAATGACTAAGCAAAAGTGCACAAATAGATCAAAAACACATGATGCATAGATAATTTTTGATTTTATTATGTTTAAAATGGTTCTCCTTTATTATTTCAATAGTATTTTCTCCTTCTATTTTTAAGAGTTAATGCCAGTAAATCTTTCTTTTTAACTTTCTCTTTTTTTTCATTCAAATTATGCACATTAAGTAATCTTAATCAATTAATTATTTCTCCCCCATTGTTTTATAAACAAAGTCTTTTTCAATTAAATAATCTTTTAAGACCATATTTTCTTCTTAAATGTCTTCTCCCTCTATTTTTCATAGTGGATACTATAAATTGTGTTATTTTCAATTTTCCATATGTGTTATCAACAAGGCAATTTTCAAATTGAGCAAGATATATAAGTGAAAGTAATCTAATCATAAACTGAACATTCACACACAAATAGACACTAAATTTTCCAAAGGAGTTTGATTTTCATTGATTTCAAAAAATGTTTACAAAGAGATGTCTACAATGATACCAAACATCAAAAAGGATCAAAGTGTATGATATCTAAAACTATCAAAATAATGGATTGCTATGAAGTACTAAAGCTATACAGGACATGTCCTAGCATCCTAAAAAGGTAAGATATGGTGACTCTAAGAAGGTGATCCGGGCTGAGATGGGGAAGGTGATCTGGTATCTTCAGATCGCTGGCCTCGAGTGACTGTCCTTGTCGCAGATATAGTCTGAGCCAACTGGGCCATTTCCTCTCTGGCCATAGCTAAAGTCTCTGTCAGCTCTCGTCTCGCCTGCTGTGCTTCTGATGTATACCTTTGAATCTCTGTACAGATTACACTAACGATCCATGAGGAGATCCTCTCAACCAAAGCATCCTCATCCAATTTGAAGGATGGTCTGTCTAATATCTCTAGACGGTCTGCCTTTGCCTGCCCCGCCAGAGTTGTCGGTTCCTCAATCTGAATATTTGTCATCGATACGGCTGTTAGAGCCTCATCCTTATCTGAGTTCTCTCCTCTATGAATCCAACAAGCACCATCTCTTTAGAATCTTATGTGAAGAAGTGAATGCTTGTTGTAAGTATCTATGTGCGTGATAGCTCGAGTGGTCTTTCCTTCAAGATCTAACCCATGCTCCTGAAATACGGGTGTTAATGCCATCCTGTAGGGTAGAGATGCCTTCGATCTGCCTGCTGTGTCCTCTATCAATCTGATCATCCAGGCCACAAGGTTTAAGAAAATTTCTCTAATAATATGGTACATAAAATAGATGTCTTGGCCGGATACAAAGTCAAATCTATTAGTTTTTGAAAAGAAAATTCTGTTGGTCATGTGATGTAAGAGGCGCATTTCGGTGGACAATTGGTTTGTTCTCACCTCCTTTAGCTCGTTAGACATTTCTCTCCCCAAAATGTATCTAAGATCGATTGATCTTTTTTCTAATTTATTTGATATATTGCCTTTTATTCTCATTCTTAATGTTCTTGCCAAATGCGCTGCATTGATCTCAATCCGGACACCTTTAACTTCACTTTTTATAATCCCACCCCTAGCATTTAGATTTCCATAAAATTGCCTCACCAGGTTAGGGTATGTCAAAGCATTCAAGGAGCAAAAAAATTTCCAAACTAGATTCTTAAATTTTTGTATAATTGTAAAACCATTTATTTCCAAAAAAATAAAATCTATGTTTATTCTGATTGAAATTGTTAGATGTATGCTCTAGAAGCCAATATGACAGACACGTTGTAATAATTCTATGACATATATTTGTACTTAAACTATTGATTCATCAATAAAATGGGTTTTTCCTATCCATTCTTATTTTGTGTCCAAAAATCATTCTAGGAATTAATAATTTAAAGTTACATATTCTGAAGAGTTGAGACTTACAGACATATATGATTAATTCTTAAAATGCTCCCGATCGATGGATCATCATGGGGACGATAACTGATCTGGTTAGATCAGCGCACGGATTGCTTTCTTTAGGATAGGCGAGTCTTTAATCTATGGTTGGAAGAGTCTCAGATTTACTAAAAAATCTGAGACTCTCTCTCCTCTTTCATAGCAAAAAAAAGGGGCATGCATGGGGATGCGTGCCTCCTTTCTTTGGATTGCATTTTTGGAGAAAAAATAGGAGAGGGGGCGCTAATCCAAAGTTGTCGCCCCTTCTCTGGTCTTCTCTATCCTCTCATCCTCTGAGGACTGGATAAGTTCAGTTTGAACTTCAAGCTCTTATCAGATAAGAGTTTAAAAATAATTGAATTCTATCCCATCCCTTGGCCGCCATCTATAAAAGGATGGGTTCTCTTGGGCATGGAGAATAATCAAGCTAGTGTATCCATCTTATGCTACCCCCTCTTCCTTTATTCCATTATCCACACACCTAAACCCTCCCTTTGGTCGGCCACATAGAGGGAGAGAGATCAGTGAGAGAGAGATCCGAAATAGAGAAAAAGAAGTTCTCCATCACCTTTGTTCTTCCTTTGATCCTGCACGAAAGGTATTCGCACAGTTTCATTCTCAGATCTTCTATGACAGTCGAAGGAGATCAGATCCAAACCAGCGAAGTGGAGATCTGAAAAAGAGTTAGCACCTTGGTGGTCTCTAATGCTTTCGATCTACTTCAATCTTGTGTGGAAATCTGTAGAGGTCAGACGCGTGTGCGGCTTCAATAAAATCTGTAGACATCCTCAGATCCAGATCTGAAGGAGTTTTAGCGATTCAGGTAGGTGATCTGATCACCTAATTATTTTTGTTTTTGAAATTAGATGCATGATTGTTTTATTTTTATCATATGAACTAGATCCGTAGATGTAAGATTAGATTTATGCATGTGTAGATTAAAATAATTTTAATCTAATCTTTCGCCGCTCGCTTTCAAAATTATTTTAAAAAATCTGCATGTATGACACCTCGAAACCAAACAGAAACAACTCTAGATGACACGGGAGTTCGAGAGGGGGTTACCTCGGAAGAAAAGGGAGTTGTCGGTGGCGGAGGAGCTGCAGCTAGCGGTGGAGATGTCTTTTGGTCTCTCCTCTGCTTGGTGTGTCGTTGTCGGATCGGAGGAGATGTTGGAGACGGGCTAGGGCTCAAAAGTTCCACGCAAGAATGCTTTCCTCTTTGGGCAAAGGTTTTCAAGGGAGCCATGGAGATCCAAAGCCACAAAAATTAGAGGAAAATCGGAGGGAAATGGCTCGATTTAAGTGGAAGGGGGTTTTGAAAGAGTTTTTGGCTCGAAAGAGAAAAGAAAGAAGTTAGAATATGGGCATGGGCCCCTCGGGTATAAAAAAACCATCCCGATGTAGGGGTCGACTCCGATAAAATTGAGGTCAACTCTTCATAGAACTGTTTTATTTTTTTGTTGAGTCCTTGAGTCAACTTCTCTATTTTAAGAGCCGACTCCTTGAAATAGAAAACAGTTCAAGAAGTTTCAAATCAAAAAAATTTGATCAAATTGAATGAAAATTAATTTACGATCAAATCGAGAGTCAAGATTGACATTCAAATTAAGTTGGGGGATCAAAAAATAGTCAATTGGGGGCAAGATAGTCAATCAAATCAGGGGTATCAAATAACAAGGAATCTAGATAATAGCTCTATAAGTTTAGGTTTAATTAGAGAATTTTTAAATCCTTAAGGGTTTAAGCTAAAATGCAATGCAAATCAACACATCAAGCACTTGATCTTTTATGAATAAATAACTTAACTTAAAACTCTTAGTTTATGCACTTTTCAAAATATTTCATTGATTACATGACTTATGATAGTGTCACAAATTAATTCAATTTGTAAGTTTTGCATCCAAATAGTTCTTTATGCAATCGAGCTTATTTTAAATTTAGGTTTCTCAAATACTAAATTGATATTGGGGAGCTATGAGAGCATGCTGAATTCAAGATAAAAACTTATACTTGTAGCCATTTAAAATAATATAGCAATATATATATATATATATATATATATATATATATATATATATATATATATATATATATATATATATATATATATATAGACTTTGAAATTAGAGTAAAATTAATGCATTAAAACATTCAAATCATCCAAGTCATGGAGTATGATCATTATAAGCATAGATAAATCATCAAAATCAATCATTCACACTAAATAAATTCAGCATATATTGATGGCATGAGATGCGTAAAATTTAGCTTTTATCAAATATCATCATCTACCACTCTCATGTCCTAAGCATCCATTTCTTATGAGTTTGCTTCTTTCACTTTATTGGATGCTTGGTATACCTGCAAAGAATCATTTTCTAATTTTTGGTATCTAAGTCACTTTGGGTCTATTGGAGTTAGTGCTCAAGGTTCTTTTTAAAATCCAAATTTGTTTTATCAAAGTACGGCCAATTTTCTTAATATTACATTTTGAAATTTTGCGGTCTACTTGGTTGCATCTAAAACAAATAATATGATGATTTTCATGGAAAGCTTTTGTAAACATATTTTTAATAGATTGCTATTTTCTTGAAGAATTAAAATTGATTTCAGCTTTATTAAAAATAGCCTTTTTATTATTTAACATTGATTGAAGATTTTGAAAACTAAGGATAAATTTTTCTGTTATAGGTTTCAAAATCTCAATCTCTTTTCTTAATTTTTCATTTTTTGCAATAAGTTCTTTCCTTTTCTTCAGAAAATTTTTCTCTATAGGAGAAAGTTTCAATTTTTCAGATTCTTCTTTTAGCTTGATGTTTTTTTCAACCAAGGATTTTTCAGATTTCAATCATTTTTCTTTTTCTTCAGCTAAAAATTCTTTTCTTCCATTAAAGAAAGATTTGACTTTTTGAGCTTCTTATTTTTCAGGCTTGTGTTCTTGAATTCATCTATTAAATCATTAAAGGCTTCATATAATTTATCAAAAGTAAAATCGGAAGAGTTATTAATGTTTACCTCATCGTCATTGGCCATAAGACAAAGATTTGCAATTCCAACTTCCTTTTCTTCTTCGTCGGAGCTTGAAGTGTCGCTATTTCCCTAAATGCCCATCATGGCTATCTTTTTGCTTTTTTGGGGTTTCTTTTTAAGTAGGAGACAATCCGGTTTATAATATCCCTTTTTATTGTATTGGTAATAAGTGACACTTCTTTTTCTTCTCCATCTTTCTTTTTCTTTAAGCTTTTTTTCATGAGGAGCCTCTTGAATTTTCTTGTTAGTAGCCCATGTCCTCATCTTCTTCTTTGCTTTCATCCTCTGACTTATAACTTTCTTCAAATTTGGTGGTTGACTTGAAGGCAATGGTCTTCTTTTTCGGCTCTTCTTCTTCTTCCTTTTGGTGCATGTTCAACTCATGATTCATGAGTGAACCGATTAGCTCCTTCAAGGATAGCTTGGTAAGATCTTTAGCTTTTTGTATAGCTATCATTTTAACTTCCCAAGTTTTTGGCAAACTTCTCAAGACTTTGCAAATAAGTTCGTGGTTAGTATATATTTTGCCAAGACCATTTAAACTATTAATAACATCAGTAAATCTGAAAAATATATTAAAAATTGACTCATGTTATTCCATTTTGAACATTTCATACTTGTGAATAAACAAATTAAGTTTAGACTCTTTAACTTGACTTGTTTCCTCATGAGTAATTTTCAATTTATCCCAAATTTTTTTAGCTGATACATAAGTTGATTTTCTATTAAATTCTTCTACATCCAATGAACAATAAAGCACATTGATGGCTTTTGCATTTAATTGAGCCATCTTTTTATCATTCTCATTTCAATCCTTTTTCGATTTGGGAAGAGACTTTCCATTTATATCAATAGTGGGTGTATGTGGTCCTCTAGTTATGTTCCTTACATATCATAATCTAGAGCTTGTATAAAAATTCTCATTCTAGTTTTCAAAATGAATAGTTTGTTTCATCAAAAAGTGGTGGCCCAAAAGTGGATTATCTTTCGGCAAATAAAAGATCCCTTGGGGTTGCCATGATCTTTGGCTCTAGATGCTAGGTCAAGAATTAATAACAGAGCATCTGCTCTGATACCACTTGTTGTTCAGAAATATAATAACCCAAGAAGGGGAGGTGAATTGGGTTCGTTAAAAAAATTTGAGTAAATTTTGAAATCTAAACAAGTGCATGCTTCAATTTAAGCTGTGTTTGAGATGTATAAAATGCAAGTAGCAGCGGAATCAATATGTAATTGAGGATTTGCAAGAATTAAATTAAAGCTAAGCAAGTATTAAGAGCTTGCAAGGCAAGAAAGCAAAGATATAATGCAAACGCAAAAATATTTATAATGGTTTGGTTCAATTTCGCATCTACATCCACTCCTCAAGAAGTTCTTGAGAATTTTACTATAATCCCCTGGATTATAGTGCGTTTGTTATATCCGGGCTCACAAACAAATCCAGTTGATTTTCCGACATCACTAACCAAAATCTCATGCAATTGTTTTTTCGAAACCATAATTAAATCCAGTTGATTTTATGGGCTAACCAATCAAAATCTACAAGGTCTAATTCTGGACTTGGACGGCCCTAAATCTCAAGTTTCTTTCTTTTAAAGAAACTTGTAAAGAAAAATAAAATACAATTAAAAGATATTTAACTCAAAATAAAACAGAAAAATAGAACTCTTATATGCATGAAGAAGAGGTTGAATGATTGCTCTTTGATGCTTTGTTTTCTCTTCTTTGAAGCTTGAGAGGTTGAGCTTGAAGTTGAAAAATATTAATCTTGAATTGCCCTCTGAGATCTGTGCTTGATTCCTCTCTTTTTTCTTTTCGAAGATATTCAATGTGGCTCCCTCTATTTTGAAGTTTTTCTCTTTTAATTCTCCAAAACTTTTCTTTCCAAATGTCTCTGGCCTTTAATAAACTTAGAGTAGGCTGGAGAAAATATTTTTGATTGTTGAAAGCCTTTGAGTAGCTGTTGGAGTGGAGAAATGACCATTACAAAGGTTGCAGAAAACTAGCTGTTGAGCTCATCCCGTGCTTGAGGTCGACTCCAATTCCTCAAAAGTCGACTATATCAGCTCTGGGGTCGACTCCAATTCTTCAGGAGTCAACTCCATCAGGAGTTTTGAGAAAGTAGTTCTCTATCTATGCTTGTTGCTCAACAGGGGTCGACCCATCCTTTCTGTGTGCCAGTTCCACTTCAGTATGTCGAGGTCGACTCTTTGATCTCAGGGTCGACTCCTGATCTATTTGAAACTCAAAAACTTGATCTTTTCAGTCCGTTTCATTGCAGAGGTCAATTCCTAACCTCCTGGGGTCGACTCCACTAGGTCTGAAACTTGCAAATTCTCCTTTGAAGTCCTTGACCTAGTTTCTTTTGAGAGAATTTCTTTTGTGGATATGCACTTCATTTTGAACACTTAGAAAGCCCTATATTCAACCTTAAAACACATGATTAGATTCATAATTTTTTAAAATTTGGTAATCATCAAAAACAATCATAAGATCAATATAGTGCACATTAAATTTAGAGAAATGGCTGCCAAAATGATTAGGCAGTCTTCAAGTGGCTATTGAGCGCCAAAACATTTAAACATGAAACCAACTTTTCAGTAGCTATTTAATCCACCAAACCGATTAGGATGATTTGAGAGTTGAGTTAAAAACTAACTATGTAAATATTTAACTCATTTTATACTAAGCTAATCTCTCTTATGTGCTGTTAATACATATATGGTATGAAGCTAATGATTATAAAAAATTAAGACTATAACATGCTTGAACCAGCCTTTATTTGATTTTGCTGTTTCCGGGAGGACATATAGCCTGGACTTTGCTAAATGTTGGCTTGCCCAACAAGTGGGAAAAGGACTTCTAAATAATCCACACCCCTAGGTTGTGACCCCTGTTCACATGATAAACAATTTATTTTGCAGGCCCATTGATGAAGGCCTACATTATCTCTTTGGTAGCTTGACAGGTGATAGCTACAGCCACTATTGTCATGGTAGGAGCCTTCTCTGGTAGCCCCATTAGAAGGTCTCCCTTCTCTTTGTTTCGTTTTGCAAGCTCCATACCATCGTCCTTCCTTACCTCTCACCAACTAATCTCACTTGCTATCATAAAACCTTTTTTGTAGAATACCAAAAGCACAAATTTTCTTCTGTTTGTTTTCATTTTTACCATTCGCTCCATTGGCTTGTAAGCCTAATGTCTGAACTTATATTCAAGAAAAGAGTTTGTTCATCCTAAATATCTAGATTTCACATTCAGATGTTTTAGACCGTGTTGCTACAAGATGTGCATGATTGGATCTTCATTGGCATGTTTTGGAGCGGGTATGCAATCTGGCTAGGTCAAACTTTTTAGGCCTATTTTTTCACTATTAGCTTTTGATTGGTGCTGTAGAATGCTTTAGCAGCTTTAGCTGTCGTGTGTTGGAAAAAATGCTGCCTTCTGAACTAATATGTTGAATTTCCATCATCTGACAAGGTGGAAACTCAGACCATGAGAAATTCTTTGTACACTGCCCGCGGTGTAGAAAATTCAATGTGGAGTGCACCGCTTCGTCCGATTGGACCACGTAGCGATCGCTTTCTAACGTATATTTAATATTCGCAGTTTCACTTTTTTGTTTGAAATTTTGAATGACAAAAATATCCCTTCCCTTCTGAAAAAATTATGATATTCTGTGTTGATATTATGACATCCTGTGTTGAAATTATGACTTTCAGCACAGGATGTTATAATTTTTTCATAGGATGTCATAGAGGGAATTGCATTTTTGTCATTGAAAAATTTATAAAATTTTTATGTGATGAAAATACCCTTACAACATTATGATATCGTATAAAAAAATTATGAGATCTTGTGCAGGAAGTCATGATTTCAACGCAGGATGTTATAATATCTACATAGGATGTCATAACATCCACACAGGATGTCATAAGTTTTTCAAAAGAAGAGGAACATTTTCATCATTCAAAATTTCAAACGAAAAAGCAGACTGCAGGCATTAAATGTGCTATTAAATGCATGTTGGAAAGTGGTAACCACGTGCTTTAATATGATTGGACGGTGTACTCCATATCATTTTTATTGCACCACATGCGGTGCACAAAGAATTTCTTCTCAGACCATATGATATGGGCTGTGTATTATAATTCTTGTCTTCGTGTGGCTCATTTGAGATGGCTAAGGACCACACTCCATGGGTGAATCAACCCATGATACGTCAGTTCAGAATGTTGCCTCCCCCACAAGGAACAGAGCTACATCATTCAGGGTGCAACTATTTTTAGTTCAAATCATATGTTTGATTTATTCTATTAGTCATTGGATGTTGAGTAGCAAAGGCACCGGATTATATACATCTGAGACTAATGCAGTGAAGTGCTGAGCTCTGAGTTTGATAATCACCTTCAGTTCATTAAAATATAACCAGAATCCTTTTGTCCAAGTAATTTGTCTGTAAGCTGAGCTGGTAGCTGCATTTGCATATTAATGCAACTATGATGAGTTACAAGCTATGACAGAAGCACTATGGTTTGAACAATCTGTTATTAATTTAATGGACATATTTGAGTCTATATTTCCTTCTATTGCAGACCCAAGATTCCTGTTGTTCTGACCCTGCAGCTGAGGTAGCCTTCTATTCATGTTGTATTTTGGTCGATTTATCTGTCCAAACATATGAGATTGACTCAAGTCTAATGCTTATTCTCTTTTCTAGCTGCCATTGCATCTGTACCTTCTCCGAGATTTTCACACTAAGCTGGATTATTTAAATCCTCCAAGCAAACAGTTTGCATCTGCTTGCTTGGTAAAGGCTCCACCTGGTTACTGCAGAATGAAAACAAGTGAGTTTTTGTGCAAGATTAGACCAGTGTTTAGAAGCCTAAGGAGACACTTAGATTGTGCATTTTCGATTCTTAAAGATGGTAAGATCCCATTGGTATTTCACAAATTCTGGCTACTTGTGTCTAATATCATGCAATATAATCATTATGAATGATGACCTTGTAGGCTCCGACACCTGCCAAGATCACTGGAAGTCTCACTCCTCCTCTGCTGGAAACCCAGATATACCATATCTAGTGGCTTCAAAATCTTCTGTTGCTAGTTCTGTGTTTAGAGAAGTTCTTTGCTGCTACAGCAAGGTATTGTTTTCTCTTTTCAACTTTTCATTCTCAACTCTTCTTTTATGATGATTACCTAGTCATTTATTTTTCCTCAATTGAGTGCAGTTGATAAGGCTTCCGGACATATTCCTTCAGACAAATTTGCCAATTCTCAGGGACTTGTTGGAAGCCTTCCAACCAGTTGAAAAACTAGATCATTTCTTTTCAGGGATCCAATCATTTCCATCGCCCAGGCACATAGATTACTTGTATTGTGGTGTATACTCATTTTTTGAGGGTGTCATGATGACAGGTAACCATAATTAAATCTTTTGCCAGATTTCTGTGCCACAAAATTGTACCACTTCTCAGCCACAGCATCGTAAAAAGGTCTTATTTTCTGCAGCACGCTCATTCTCATTCTTGATAGCCTCAGAAGTCTTAGAAACTCTGCAGTCAGTTGTTAGCTCAATTGCTGTGCTACTTGATAAGTCTTCAGAAGGAAATGGGAAGAACATGCATGTGGGATACTATCAGAAAATTCTTCCTTTTTTACAAAGCAGGCTTGGGTTTTCTGCCCGTGAATTATTAGTGCATGATCCGGGTAGTGAGGATTCTGAAAATGGATGCAAGAGTAAAGTAAGGAAGCAGTTATATTATTTTACAATTCTTAATCATAATAATGGACAAGGATGCCAGCTTAAGTGACAATTGCTCACATTTCTTGTCTTTTTCCCTCTATTCCCTTCCAGGGCGACATAATACAGAAGATACTGCAAATATACCTGAAAAATAGCGAATCCTCTACTGATTTACTTGAAGAGTTAGCTTGCACAATACTGCCTCAGGTGCATGCAAAGTGGTGGCCCTAGCTTTCTCATGTAGATGATAGATATAAATTTCTACCAAATGTTCTCTTCCACTTACAAGAACAGATGAACTTCTTAACATGTCATATGCATCCTACATTTATATTTGATTGCTGTTTGCTCACAATCATGGTGCAAGACATCCATCATAAGTGATCTGTTAAGGTCAACTAAGTATGCCTATCTAATGAAAATCAAGGTCAAAAGTTTTAACCTAATCAGAAAATATTTTGTATTACAGGTCCCTTCATGCAAAACTAAGAACACACAGGAACCCACCCATGGGTTTCCAACATTATGCCCGACAATGTTTCTCACATGGTACCGTGTTCTGGTAGGTGGTTTAAATGTTTTGCTAATATCTCATTGAGTTTCTTCTCCACTGGTCAGAATTTTATAGACCTTGGATATGTGCAGCATGAAGAGAACCTTGATGCTCTAACCAAAATGGTGAGTTATGAGCAAGTATGTGATTGAGACATTGTTATAAGCACATTTCCATATTTCATTTTTGTCCATTTTCTTTCTTGTAGGTCAAGGAAGTCAGATTGAAGACTCGAGCAGATGTGCAACAGGAAGCTCTAAAGAAGGTGTTCATTAAGCTTCATCAATCAGTGGATGTGGTTGTATCTTTAGTAACTATGTGCAAGGATCATGACAAGGTAACAATTGCTTTTTTTCTTAAAAAATGTCACTAAGCATATATATTAGTTATCATTTATCTTTCTAAAATTACTTGTAATCTATTATACTTTACCACTTGTCATAGATTCACAGCCCAACAGTAAGCTGTTGGGAGGACTATCCCAATATAACAAACCCATATGGCACTCCTTTTATTAGTCAATGTCGGAGTTATGACAATCTCCCCTACCCAACCTTGTAATGCCCTCGTCACTTTTGGCTCCTACTTGAGAGGGATGGCCTAACCATGGCATGGGTCCTACTCAACCCTATCAGATTCTCCTTGACCTTGGTATCCCCCATTGAGGAGTCTACATGACTCATAAAGCTTGTGACGCATAAAGGGCCTAGCTCTGATATCATTTGTCACGAACTCACAACCCAAAAGATTAACCCTTAAGCCTCTTATAATGGCAACATTGTTTGATTTATTTGAGACATCTTATGGAAATTATGACTGATAATACATCCCTTTGTATCATGTGTGCAGTTAGCTGATTGAATGGCCAGTTATAGCAGGAAGATACATTTACTTGTCCATAAAGCATATTAATTTTCCTTGCATACGAAATAGACACATGGAAATGCCGAAGCATGATGAGTCCAATTGCAAATTTATATCACAAGTTCTTGTCACTAAATTATCTAAAATATGGTTTGCCAAATCACCTCAAATCGGACGGTTCGAGACATGTTGAACCATATCAACGGCTAACCGGTGCGTTTGAATGTTGGATTTGGAACATCGGTGAAAATAGAGCGAGAGAGAAGGAAAGAGAGGAAGAGAGAGAGGAGAGGGAAGAAGAGGGAAAGACTGGCAGTCGCCTGCCAAGGCCTTCAGGACTCCGTGATGCTTCGCGAGATGCAAAAAGAGAGAGAAAGATAGAAAGAAAGGAACAGAGAGAAGAGGAGTGAGGGGAGGACAGTGAGGAGGCCATTGGATGGCTGCTAGATGGTCCAAATCTGCCTCGTGATCGTCGTAGGTTCGACAGAAAAGGGATGCCTCTGTTTCATCGTATTTTTTAAAAAATGTGATAAATAATGAAGCCGGTAATGAGTTTCTTGACTTCACTATTTATCATATTTTTGAAAAAAAGATGATAAAATAGGAGCGTTGCCTTGTTTCGAACATGCGGCAACTATGGGGTGGATTTGAACCATCTGATGGCCACCTGTCGGCCCTCTCTGCCGTCTTCCCCTCACTTTTCTTCTCTCCCTTCTCCTCTCTATCTCTCATTTTGTTCTCATTTTCTCTCATGGAGGACCGCGGAGCCCAGAAGGTCTCGAAGGCCCTCCAAGGGCTTCCACAGTCCTTCGATGGCCATTGCCGGTGTCTCTTCCAACTTCTATTTCCTTTTCTCCCTCTCCCTCCCTTCCCCTTCTCTTTTCCTATCTCTCTTTTTCTCCCCGGTTCATCTCTCGATTTTGTGTCGGTTTGGACCTGGCACGATCCAATATAGGAGCACATTGACTCGTACCGCTGCGTGGCTGGCACGGGGTGCAGTTCCAAGTTGGCAAACTTTGATTTAAAATACTAAAACTTTGAAATAGATGGTATTAGTATACCATTGAGAGGTGAAGTATTAAAACTTTCTAAGAAATAAAGATATTATCAATTCATATTGTACAGAAGAAATCATTAAAATGAGATCAGCTCTTCATAGACAAACATAGGATTTGCGACCATCATGACAAAAGCCCTTCCATCAATATGCAGTCATTTGACTACAAAATCCCTGAACATGAAGCTATTTCGAGATTAACTTCACAAGGTGATTGCCTAAATTTGAGAAAGCAAGCAAACATTTCAATTGCCATTACAAAATCCGTTAAGTTCATGGCTTTATAGTCGTATCAATGAAAAGAGTTAGATCCTTCATTTTTTTAAGAAACAGCGCATGTGAAGTATTGATTGTGAGACAATAGTGAGAGATCTGATTTATTTTAATTGGGCAAGGCAGCATCG